>NW_026856817.1:0-103819 GCF_026571515.1 Ruditapes philippinarum | reverse complement strand
TGTGTAAGCGGCCAAATAGCTCAGTCGGTAAAGCCGCAAAACGGTATTCCAAGGGTCCCGGGTTCAAGTCCCGGTCAGGCTGCACATTTTTCTCACCCTGTAACAGTAGTTTCGTGATTTCGCGTTTTCATCATCGTACTGTCGAGTATCGCGTTTCAGGTCAAACCATTCATAGGCAATGGCCCTAACGGCATTCTGGAATGCCGTTAGGACCATCGCCTATGAATGTGTTGAATCTGAAACGCGATAGCGAATAGTACGATGGTGAAACACGAAATCACGAAACTACGATGGTGAAAAACACGATTAGTACGATGATGAAAACGCGATAGTACGATGATGAAGAAACACGACAGTACGATGATGAAAACGCGATAGTACGATGGTGAAAACGCGATAGTACGATGATGAAAACACGACAGTCGGATGATGAAAAACGCGAAATCACGAAACCACGATGGTGAAAACGCGACAAGACGATGGTGAAAACACGATATTAGTTATCGCGTTTTCATCATCGTAAATATCGTACTGTCGCGGTTTTCATCATCGTACTTTCACGTTTTCATCATCGTACTTTCGCGTTTTCACCATCGTAGTTTCGTGATTTCGCGTTTTCACCATCGTACTATCGACTATCGCGTTTCAGATCAACACATTAATAGGCAATGGCCCTAACGGCATTCCGTAGTTTTCTGGTTAAAACGCCGTTCTTAATACATGTTTTGGTCATTTCACGGCGGTTGACCCATCTAACCCGCCTTCCTGGATAACTAACCAGTCATTATCAATTTCAGCTACTTACATGTATGTATCACGTATGATTTCTGTATCAACGGTGGGTGACAAATATCATCAGACTCAATGTCTAAGATCAATTGTCAAGGAGAAATTACGCCTCGCAAGAGAATCGGATCAGCTACCCCTGGATTTACTAATCCGATACGACCTTTATTGTTCTAAGCGCGGGCATATTTTATTTTGCT
Organism: Ruditapes philippinarum; assembly: GCF_026571515.1. Classification (NCBI taxonomy): domain Eukaryota; kingdom Metazoa; phylum Mollusca; class Bivalvia; order Venerida; family Veneridae; genus Ruditapes; species Ruditapes philippinarum. Next base: position 102,833 of record NW_026856817.1, on the reverse strand, counting down.
ATTTGCTATTATGCATTAGCTTACTTATAGGGACTCCACTGAGGTTTTTTGACATGATGGGACTGAAAGTATTTTTCCACATAAATGTACCATTTGATGTAGGTTTAGACCACTAGTCTTTTCGCAAATTTCAGATCATTCGCGCACTTCGTTTTTCCAGAATAATTATTCAAATTGTAAAAAAATGACCCAAAATGAAAAGCGTTTTAACACTTTTCACTCAAATTGGGCTAAGAAAAGCAAAAAAAATACGATTTTTAATTTATTTCAAAGTATATTTCTTAACTTACTTTGCATATATTTCTGTTTAAAGTGTCCCAGCTCATTCATGTAAGAAATTATAATGTTATGTTTTCAGGCTTTTTAAAAACCTCTGTGGAGTCCCTTTAATTGATATCTTTTGAAACGCTTAAAGATATACTATGCTTATCCTTGAGTAAAATATTTTAATCAAAGAAATTCATTGAAATCTATGAAAATTCTTACTGAATATGTTTGATTTGAATAAAGGAATGAATAAACTATTTATTGGAAGCTGCGTTCCCTATTACAGGCAAGTAATGTTGGTCTTTTCTTAAAAAAAAAAAAAAAACTGCCAATTTTTTTAATGACACTATATATTCATATTTTGACTACATATAGTGTGTAGAGTTTAAAACATAACATATCTACTTTGTGTAAAGTCAAAACATGTTTATTTTATATTTGCAAAGAGACTATGAAGCAATTTTCAATATTTTCTGATATCAAATTTTAGCATAGTATATCTTTAATTGATATCTTTCAAAACGCATAAACTTAAAGTAGCATTATGCTCATCAAAGTGGATATAGTGCTTGAACATCTAAACGTCAAAATAAGTCTATATTGGCCATGCGATTCATTTCAATTTTATCATTTTCTTCGCATGGAGAACAATAAAAAAATCACATGGCCTAAAGAAATGTCTGGAAATGTCCATCGGAATATATAACTGTAATGTTTAGTTTATAAAAAGCTTGGGACAATCTTTTTACATTTCAGTAAGTTTTATATTTTATCCGTAACATTATTTTTTTCTAAACCCAACTGTTGGCCAATCACCATTATAAAAACGAATCTTGAAATATGTATTCAAATAAGCTGAACTTGACAATATAAAAAATAGCACAATGTCACTGTAAGCTTTAGGTCTATGAATCTATGCTGATAAGTTTAATGTCAAATAATGAACTTATTTTTCTGTAACAATGTCAAAGGTGCATAACTACAGTTAAATAATATTTGCATGTTAATTGAAGGAAGAAATGAGTTACCAACATTCAAGAGTATGGTAAGACTGTACCCATGTGTTTCTTGTCTTTGTTCTATAAAAGCTGAGTGAGAATTAGAAAAAAGCAAAGAGAATGCTGTCATAACCAATAAAAACGGTTTCAATAGCAATTTAAAGACACTATTTTCGTGTTTTTTAACTTTCCGGTATTTTGAAAGAACCAGTCTAGCCGTCTCGGCTTCACCCTTAGGATATGTTGCCTGCTTTTTAAATTTGTCTTTTGACGTCTTATCTGTGATACGCAGGCTTCATAACCTCCGATCCCCTTTCTAAATTCCATTTTATTTAGTTCCGCCCATTGTTTTCTCGTTTAGGGCACACGCATTTTATTACTTGGGGACCATACGCCGCTTTTCATGGAATGGCACGGAAGTGTCACATTGAAGGTTCCATGATAACTGCCGTATGAACACATCTGCGGATGTTTCTAAATTCAAAATTTTACTATTTCACGTTTAAATGTTGAATTCTGCTTAAGCCGGTGCTAGGGGGCGTGGACGGTAACTTGCACTTTCCAGTACCGTCCATGAACAGGCTCAATCAAACCGAGCCTGCAACATTTTCAATTTTGCCGTGTTGGGCTTTCTTTAGGGATTCTGTATTCATCTATTTCATTCAATCTCTCTCAAGTGAACGCTTTTACCTAATTCATACAGTAAAGGCTTTTGAATGAGTGTAAAATCAATACTGAATTTATTGAACGCGTGAGATGAGCATAGATCTAATATTATTTATTCAACTTGTTCAATAAACTTTAAAATGAAGTGTACACGAATTTAATATTTAATTTACCATAGATCCAAAATAAGAACTGTTGACGGTAAAAATGAAAAACTTTTACATTGACGCACTTATAGTGGAACGGTTACTTTTGAGAGAAGGGCGCCAAGTTGCACAGAAATATAACTCTTTTCTTGACTCTTTAAAGAGTTTTTCCCTTTTGTTACTTTTTAATGTCCAGTGCATAACTTGAAATTAATGTTTGGAATTCTATGAAAACTTCATACAATGGTCAAGGGGGCAGTAAATAAAGTGCAGTTGGGCAGAAAAATTGATAACAAGATATCAAGGGAAAGGCGGCGTTCAAATGAACCCGCAGATAAGAAGCATACTATATTTTGGCTCATTACAGTTATTGCCCTTTGTTACTTTTTTGGGTCCAGTGCTAACTTGAAAACTTAGTAGTTGGAAATTCAATACAAATTCTACAATGGTCCCAAAGCGAAATAAGAGGAAAGTTGCCCAGTGTTTACCCAATAACCCATACCCTTCATCTTCAGTATTTGTAAGAGGTAATTTGCCCTTTGTTCCCTTTTCCTTGCCGAAGCATAACTTAAAACAAAATTTTTAAAATTCTATGCAACTTCCATACAAGGGGTCAAGCGCAAGGAGAGAAAGTGCATTTGCTCAAAAACCCATAACTTTTTCGGGGATTTATTACAAAAGAAAATTAAAATAAAACTTCATAAAAGGGTCAACCATTTTGAAAAGGAAATCCCAACATAAAAAAACCCACAACTATTTTTAAATTTTCCCAAAACATAACTCTATTTAAATTTTTTTTCCCAAAGGTTTTCTGTTATTTTATAATTCCTCATTTTTTGAAGCAGTTTTTCGGGGGGTTTTAAATCACATTTAGTGAAAAGTTCTGGGTTTTTTTCTTTTACAGTTTTCCCAGATAAAAAAACCCCCCAATTCCCAAAATTTCCCCATGTATAGAACTTATTTTTTACTTCTTTTGCTTTTTGGCATTGGGGTTAAAACCGGGGGCGATGGTATTTTGTATTGAAGTCAAAAATACTACTTTGTTTACATTTTGCTTCCTTTACGACACATTACTGCACATTCAGCGCAACTTTGTTCAGTTGTTAAACATGTAAATTAATAATTCAAACATTAATGAACACGTGTTTGACATTTCTTAAGAATTTTAAAATATGGACTTCTGAGACATAATGTGACTTTAAAAGTTTATATTTTTGTACTTTGTGTGTACTTCGTGTGAGTATTTCAACAGAGTCATTGACCTAGATGCGCTTAAACTGCTAAGCAATTTATACATTATCTAGAGATTTAAGAATAGATAAATTTATTTTCTTAGGTAATCACGCGGAGTAAATCTGTAATATATATATTATATAAAATATCTTATTTTTGTTTTCTAGTTAAAACGTCGTTCTTAATACATGTTTTGGTCATTTCACGGCGGTTGATCCATCTAACCGGCTGTCCTTGATAACTAACCAGTCATTACCAATTTATCCGCAAGTGTTTAGCTACTTACATGTATCAAGCATGATTTTTATATCAGCGGCGGGAGACGAATGACCATCAGGCTCTTTGTCCGAGATTAATTGTCACGGAGAAATTACGCCTCGCCTGAGGATCGAACTAGCAACCCCTGGTTTACTAATCCGATACTAATCTTTATTCAGGGCTGAAATCAGAACTGCGTCGTATCCTACAAAATGTAAACATGCGCTGCCATCTTTGAACGAAAAAGGTATGTTTTTTGTTTATTGCTCTTTTTGTTGAATTGACTGAAACCAGATATATTAACACGCTCCACTATTTTCCGCTTCGTTCGGTATTTGTTGCTTGCACAACGATTTTGTAAAGCAAAAGTTATAGCGAACTTGCAACTCGAAGCAGACCAAAATTTTTATGAAGTTTTTTTTGGATACGACGCAGTTCTCCACATCAATTGTATACTCGTTTCAGAGTTTACCATCAACTTCAAAATATGATTATGCATCATTTACTAAAAATTTTATTAAAAAGAGATGTTTATATTCCGAGAAAAGATACGACGCAGTTGAAAATAAAATATGATACGACGCAGTTGTATTATTATTGTAGGTTGTATATTGGTTCAACTATCAAATTATGCGCTAAGTATATATACTAGTGACCTCAAACAACATTTCTTGTTTTCGAACTATTGATCATCATGAATACGCAAAAATGACCTTGTATACAACTTAAGCCAATGGCAGGGGTCACTAGTTGGTTCAACGAAAATGGAAAATGTAATTGAAAAAAATTCTAATAAGCTTTCATTTTTTTGGTCGCTTATTTAGCACCTGTCATAAGGATCTAGAAATTCCGAAAAAAGTATCAAATGAAAAATAAATTAAAACTTAAAACACGTGATCGCACACCCCATATAACAACGTGTTCAAGTGTTGCCTTAGCATGCTTGAGCTGAAGGCACTACATATTTTAAAATATTGCCTTTTTTAATGGTGATAAAATAACAAATAAAAATGTTTAGAATAAGATATCATTATGCCTAAAATATGAAAAGACTGCCCCACACTTTTCGTCCAAAAGATTGCGGCATTTGTTTACATTTTGTAGGATACGACGCAGTTCTGATTATTGAACTAAGCGCGCGGGTACAATTATTTTCTATTTTGCATTAGCTTACTTAATTGAAATCTTTCAAAACGCATTAGTTTAAAGGAGCATTATGCCCACCCTATGGGATATAGTGATTGAACAGGTGAACGTCAAAATAAGTCTATATTGGCCATGCGATTCATTTCAATTTTATCATTTCCTTCGCACGGAGAACAATAAAAAAAATCACGTGGCGTAAAGAAATGTCTGGAAATGTCCATCGGAATATAACTATACTGTTCAATTTATAAAAAAGTTTGGGAGTCCTTTTACATTTTAGTCAGTTTAATATTTTATCCGTAACATTTTCTAAATCAAACAGTTGGTCAATCACTATTATAACAACCAATCTTGAAATATGTATTCAAATTAGCTCAGCTTGACAATATAAAAAATTAGCACAATGTCACTGTAAAAGTTTAGGTCTATGAATCTATGTTAATAAGTTCAATGCCAATTAATGAACTTATTTTTCTGTAACAATGTCAAAGGTGCATACCTACAGTTACATAATATTTGTACATGTAAATTGAAGGAAGAAATGAACTACCAACATTCAAGAGTATGGTCAGACTGTACCCATGTGTATTTTGTCTTTGTTCTATAAGAGGTGAGTGAGAATAGAAAAATGATGGAGCACCACACTTAATACCGTATTACGATATATACCGGACAAGGCGCTTGAATGATTACATGCTAACATCTCACCCTTTCACCCGCCGAAATGCTCTTTAAGACGTCTTACTTAACTCTTCAAAAGTATTTTATATACGATCACGAATAAAATATTAGAAGTCATATTTGTCTACTTTGTGATCATGATTCCTGCAAGCGTCCAGAGGTACTGTTCCAACATTATTTGTTAAGTCCATAAAAAGTGGCAAAGGCTAATTACTTTTAGTACCAGCCGTTTAATGATGTGAGTATATTCAATATACATTCTCTCTTATAATGAGTTTCTTGAACATTTGATAGTGTGATAATAAATTATGAAAGACCTTTCTTTAAGCTGACAGTTTTAAGTCATTACTATTTTTATTTTAAATATTTTAATGATGTACAGGATTTTGGAGCATCCGTTAAGTATAGATAACAGGTCATATCGGTGGTTAACAGAGATAAGACTCCGAAACAACTTGAATTCAATCGTAGGGAACTACGTCATCGCGCACCTGCAAAATGCTCTCGATCGGGCTATTTTTGTTGTTGTGTGTGTGTGTGTTTTTTTTGGTAAACATCCGGTCGACTCGCAGATAATTTTTTTTATTCTAAGGCTTTAACCAGACAGTAAAACTTTAAACATTTTTTTGTATAATTTCATCAAGTACTAAAGCCAACCTTCTGTGCGCTACAATATTTTTTGATGCATGTTTTGTAACGATTTCTTAGAATTAAAGAATTTTTTTTCGAGCGGACAAAAAAGAGTGGAATTGGGATCATTTTGCTGGTGCGCGATGACACAGTCTCTTACAATCCTATCATTGGAATCACCACATTCAACTAAACATTGCTAAAACGTCCATATCTTCAAATACTTAATTGAGCTTGTAAAGTAAGACATTTAATAAAGACAAAAATGTGTTTATGTTTTCCATAAACTGAGAACTTTCAAACAATGATGATAGTATAAAACAGAAATCGACTTTTCGGTATATTGCTGTTCAAAAAAACAGTATGAATTTATTTCTCACAAAATATAGCAGCAGACTAGAAATATCAGCTAAAAGCAGACGGTAAAAAAATAAATTAGTGGCAATTTCGTAAATCTCATGTTTTATTTTCTTAGAAACGTGATAAAGATAACATCAGTTCGTGGTAAACGTTTCAGGATGTTGATGTATGCGTTGATAAGCTGGCATAAAAATGGAGTTACGGGGTGAAAACGTGGCTGAAAGGATAAGGCGCTGCATCCACTATAGTCTCGTACAATTTCGGCAAATTCCGTCGTTTTCCGTCTATATAACAAGAAGAATTAATAATGCAAGGTAAATATAATAACAAGGTGTTCGGTGGAATACCTTAATCCAACTTTGTAACTCCAGATCACTATATCTTAAATATTATAGTTCATGGGAAATGCGCTGTCTGATAACCTTCCCGTTCTCGGTTAATGTAAACGTACATTAACATTTGAAGTAAACAAATTATAACAAGTGCAAGTGCGTAGCTAATACATAAAAATGAGTTTTTTTTTAAATAATAATAAATACATATGTTAACATCCGATGTAAATATCAATCTGCTCATGGCTTAAAGATCCTGTAACACAATTTTTTTAAGGTTTTAAATCATAAATATGATGCTCAAATTAAAATTTATCAATACCAAAAAACATTATTTATAAAGATATTACCGAATTTAACATTTTATATAAATAAAGGGAGGTAATTAGAAATTTATTTTCTATAAAGTTTAAGTCAAATTTTACAATAAGAAATGAATGCATATATTTTAATGATTACATATAATATGCACAAATATTTGCAGGACATATTTTACATATTCTTCGATGTTTGAAAATTGTTTTGTTTGCATAATTATGTACATATATATATAATTTCACTTAGTGTGGTAAACCACTTTGATCACAACATACAGGATCTTTAATACCAATAGAAGCCGTATATCAGCACGGGATTTATATGACAATTAGCAAGCATATCAGCACTCAATATAAATATAATTCTGCGCATGAGTAAAAACCAATAACAGCCATATATCGGTACCAGATGTAAATATCAATCTGCAAATGATTGAAGACCAATAACAGCCATAAGCCTGTAACCGATCTAAATACCAATTTGCACATGAAGACAAATATCAGCCATAAGCCAGCAATTGATTTTGAATACCAATTTCACATGGCTGAAGACCGATATCAGCCATAAACTAGCAACCAATGTCAATATAAATCTGTAAATGATTGAAACCAATATCAGCCATAAGCTAGAAAATCAAGTAAATATCAGTATGCAAATTATTGAAGTTCAATAGCAGCCAAAAGCCAGGAGTCGATGAAAATATCAATTTTAACAATTTAAAGCATTCAACGATCAGTCAATAAATGGAAAAATTATAAAATATTAAGCAAAATGTTCTTGAAGGGCAACAAAAACGGTGGTAAATGATACAAAATCACAGGAAATAAAAAAAAACAAAAAACAAAAAACAAACCAAACAACAAAAACAACAACAACAAATCAACAACAAACACCACGAGCTGAAAAATAAATGTAAATCACGTCACACCATTCAACCAAATTATACGTTAAAATGTGTCTTGGTACGCCGCGTAAATTCAAGACAAATTCATTCATTTATGAATTATTATTCCAGATTTATCTCGCACTCTCAGATACAATTTTGAATTAAAACTACTTAGATATACTGTGACTGAGCAACACAATTTCGTAGGAAAGCAATATGAGCTGTTACGTTAAAATCATGGCGTTGTTGGTTATTCTTTATATAACTGTTTTGTGTATTAACAGTGCGCCTTTGACAGATGGGAATGGTACAAACGCTAATGATTTAAACGGCAAGAAATTAATGGAGATAGGAAAGGCACTCACATTACCAAAATTACAAATGATAGGAAAAACAATTTACAATATTGAAAAGGAAATTGAGGGCAAAGTGTGTGATCTTCACCCTTGTTCAGAATGGACGGAGTGGTCCGGTTGCACGGCTCGAGTTGGTCAATTCGGTTCAAAATTCAGGACACGTCGGTGCGGTGTGAATGTGACAACTTGTGAGATAGACTCAAATAGCCGAACAGAGAAGGAGTTTGGAATTTGTATTTGGCATTGCCCTAATGGGTATAATATCACAATGAACGGGTTTTGCATGAAATTGTATGCTGAAAAAAAAGTGACAAAAGATGCCGCAGAGCAGCAGTGTCAGAAAGATGGTGGTCATCTGATAAATATCGACTCGGAAATGAAGTTAGAAGATGTCAGTAGGCTGCTTACAGGCTTCAGTGACGCAATCTGGATAGACGGACATCGCAAAGATGCAAGGTCTCCATGGGAGTACACATATGGATCCCAAAAAGGTCTTTTCAAGTGGCACAGTAGTTATCCAATCAACGGATCATATGACCTTTGTTTGTGTATTGCTTTGTACAATAGCGGCGTTAAGTGGCATAATCAACCATGTACGAAAACATATTTTTCATTTTGTGAAATTTGAATATTGAGACAATATATCTTCCCAACATATTCAACTTTGAAGATAAAGCAATATGTATCAAGAATAAAAAAACTTGATTTTAACCAGAAATGCATATTTAATAAGTGTTAATATACTGTAAACAAAATTGATATTCTTATAAGTGAATGTATAATTATGATTCGTATAACATAACAAATAGAAATGCATGTTTACAATTTTAAGATGATATTTTTCCGTGTGTAGAAATGAAAACAAGCGAATTGCAAAACAATATGAATAACAAATAACTTAAATAAACAATGTTTGTCGGGAAATCTAGGAAATAAAAACATTGTGCTTACAAGATCATGTGTTGTTTTTCCAAGAAATGAGTAATATGATTTTTAAGAATGAAATGTCGGTACTTTTGTGACAAGCGGCTCAAGACACAATAACAAAAGGAAACACACAAAAATATGCCATTTTCTGAAACAGAGGTGAGATTTGAACGGACTGCTTATTGTATTGTTCAGACTCATAAAAGGAAACAATAAATTCGTACATTTCTGACTTGAATGGACTGCTCCAAAAAAGGGCTGGGTTATCAATTGCAAGCATTTAGTAAATTTAAGAATTATACAATTATTATCATGTTAACGTTTTTGTCTTCTCAAAATTACCAGATTGTTTAACGTGTAAAAACTTATGGAGCATATTGTATTATGTTTGGTTTACTGCTGTGTAGCCTTCTAATATCTATACACAACTTGTACGTACATTCTGGCACTAGTCGATATTAAATTTGAGAAAATTTGACATTCACGAGTAGATGAAATTTAGTTTGCCTCTAAACAATCCAACATTTTTCTTGAATATACATAAACAATAAAGTAATGTAATGTTCTGCTTTTGTGTATAATATAGCATCAACATGTTTAATCTATTGTACATGTGCATGTTGCATGTTGCTATTTACATTTGACTCTGAAATATTCATAATTCGACGCTGTTTGATTATGTACGTTGTATAGTCTTTACATTTTGTAATATAACAATAAAAATATCTCTGCTAGTTTTCACTACATCCTCTGTATATACAAAGATAGTTTACTAACAGGAACTAAACATAAAGGCCATGATTGTCCTAATATCGCTCACATGATTATGAAGGTTTAATCCAAATGTCCAGGATAATTATTTGGACTGGAACAGTACCCCCTAGAGTATTTACAAGGTTTTTAAAAATGACCTTTTTTGACTACAACAAATATCCCATATTCGAACTTGACCTTGAAATATGGCCGTTAAGTACGCGGGGTAACGGGCTAGCAATCTAGCGGACTAACAGTTTAAACTGAGCGGAATAACAGTCTAGCGGGTTAACAGTGTGAACTGGGCGGGATAGCTGCAGTCTAGCGGGTAAACAGTATGACCTGGGTGGGCTAGCAGTCTAGCGGGCTAACAGTGTGAACTGGGCGGGCTAGCAGTGTAGCGGGCTAGCAGAGTAAACTGAGTGGGCTGGCGGGCCAGCGGGCTAAAGTTTATTACTTAATTGAATGAACATGAAAACGTTGTGATACGTCTCCTAGCGGTGTAAAGTGGGCGGGCTAACAGTGTAGCGGGCTAGCAGTGCCAACTGAGCGGGCTGGCAGGCCAGAGAGCTAAACTTTAATACTTAATTAAATGAACATGAAAACGTTATGATACATTTCCTAGCGGTATTAAGTGGGCGGGCTAACAGTGTAGCGGGCTATTAGTGTGAACTGAGCGGGCTGGCCGCCCAGCGGAATAAACTTTTATACTTAATTGAATCAACATGAAAACGTTATGAAACATTTCCTAGCAGTGTGAAGTGGGCGGTATCGGTATGTCGTCGTTTTGTGTTTTTTTCACAATTTGACATTCGTAATTAGATTTGTGAAGATAGTGCAGGAAGTACTTTTATGTGCCCGGTGTAAAGCACCGATACACGGGACCTCGGTTTAAAGTCCCATCCGAAAGACTGTTGGTAATGTTAGGGAGGAGCGGGGGATCGAACTCAAGACCCCTGGATTGTATATATGTGTTAACCACCAGACCACAGATCCGCTCCTAAATAATTCGCTAGATTCCCAGATGTCCTCATATTTTGGACAAGCTTCTGTCATTGTACGAAATATACAGCTGTGTATGTACCTCTAGTGCATCTTCTGCTTCACTACATGAGGTTCTACATTTGATTGCCCTACTAAAATCTTGCAGTTGCAGTGTTTTTTTTTCTGTTTCAGTTAAGATTGTCGTTTTTTCTGTATATAATACATTATTTGAATATCAATACTGATTTTATAACATTTAGTGTACATATTTGTGACAATTCTCAAGGATCGTGTATACCATATGAAACAAGCATTGTTAGCCCGCCGAGTTCACACTGCTAGCAAATGCATCATAACGTTTTAGTGTTAAAATAATTAAGTATGGAATTTAGACCACTAGACTGCTAGCACGCTGAATTTGTACCGCTAGCCCGCTACACTGTTAGCTCGCCGAGCTTACACTGCTAGGAAATGTATCATAAGGTTTTAATGTTTATTCAATTAAGTATTAACGTTTAGCCCGCTGGCCCGCCAGCCCGTCCAGTTCACAATGCTAGCCCGCTACACTGTTAGCCCGCCCACTTCACACTGCTAGGAAATGTATCATAACGTTTTCATGTTGAATCAGTTAAGTTTGATAGTTAAGCCCGCTGGCCCGACAGACCGCCCAGTTCACACTGCTAGTCCGCTACACTGTCAGCCCGCTCACTTCACACTGCTAGGAAATGTTTCATGAGGTTTTGATATGGATTCAATTAAGTATTAAAGTTTAGCCCGCTGGCCTGCCAGCCCCCACCCCCCATTTTACGCTTCTAGCCCGCTACACTGTTAGCCCGCCCACTTCATACTGCTAGAAAATGTTTCATAACGTTTTCATGTTCATTCAATTAAGTATTAAAGTTTATTCCGCTGGCCCGCCAGCCCGCTCAGTTGACACTGCTATCCCGCTACACTGTTAACCCGCCCACTTCACACTGCTAGGAAATGTATTATAACTTTTTCATGTTCATTCAATTAAGAATTAATGTTTTACCCGCTGGCCCGCTCAGTTGACACTGCTAGTCCGCTACACTGTTAGCCCGCCCATTTCACACTGCTATCCCGCTACAATGTTAGCCCGCCCAGTTCACACTGTCAGGTAATGTATCATAACGTTTTCATGTTCAATCAATTAAGTTTTAGAGTTTATCCCGCCCACTTCATACTGCTAGAAAATGTTTCATAACGTTTTCATGTTGATTCAATTTAGTATTAAAGTTTAGCCCGCTTGTCCGCCAGCCCGCTCAGTTCACACTGCTAGCCCGCTACACTGTCAGCCCGCCCACATCACACCGCTAGGAAATGTATCATAACGTTTTCATGTTCATTCAATTAAGTTTTAGAGCTTATCCCGCTGACCCGCTCAGTTGACACTGCTAGCCCGCTACACTGTTAGCCCACCCATTTCACACTACTAGGATATGCATCATAAAGTTTTCATGTTGAATCAGTTAAGTACAAGAGTTTAGCCTGCTGCCCCGCCAGCCCGCCAAGTTCACACTGCTATCCCGCTACACTGTCAGCCCGCCCACTTCACACTGCTAGGAAAAGTATCATGAGGTTTTAATGTGGATTCAATTAAGTATGAAAGTTTATCCCGCTGGCCCGCCAGGCCGCCCGTTTCACACTGCAATCCCGCTAAACTGTTAGCCCGCTCACTTCACACTGCTAGGAAATGTTTCATAACGTTTTCATGTTCATTCAATTAAGTATTAAATTTTAACCCGCTGGCCCGTCGGACCGCTCAGTTTACACTACTAGCCCGCTACATTGTTAGCCCGCCCATTTCACACCGCTAGGATATGTATCATAACGTTTGAATGTTGATTCAATTAAGTATTAAAGTTTAGCCCGCTGGCCCGCCAGCCCGCCCAGTTCACACTGCTATCCTTCTATACACTGTAAGCCCGCCCACTTCACACTGCCAGGTAATAAATCATAATTTTACATGCTTAATCAGTAAAGTTTTAGAGTTTATCCCGCTTGCCCGCCAGCCGGCCGAGTTCACACTGCTATCCCGCTACACTGTGGATTCAATTAAGTATTAAAGTTTAACCCGCTGGTCCGCCAGCCCGCCCATTTCACATTTCTAGCCCGCTACACTGTTAACCCGCCCACTTCACACTGCTAGGAAATGTTTCGTAACGTTTTCATGTTGATTCAATTAAGTATAAAAGTTTAAACCGCTGGCCCGTCAGCCCGCTCAGTTCACACTGCTATCCCGCTACCCTGTTAGCCCGCTCACTTCACACTGCTAGGAAATGTATCATATCATAACGTTTTTATGTTCATTCAATTAAGTATTAAAGTTTATTCCGCTGGCCCGTCATCCCGCTCAGTTGACACTGCTAGCTCGCTACACTGTTAGCCTGCCCCCTTCACACTGCTAGGTTATTTAACATAACGTTTTCATGTTGAATCAGTTAAGTTTAAGAGTTTAGCCCGCTGGTCCGCCAGCCCGCCCAGTTCACACTGCTAGACCGCTAGACTGCTAGCCCGCTCAGTTCACTCTGTTAGCCCGCTAGATTGCTAGCCCGTTACCCCGCGTACTTCACGGCCATCCTTCAAATCATCATTACAACCTTGCTGACCAATTTCCAGGAAAATTGGACCGAAGCAGTAGTGTGTAAACAAGGGTTTTCCTTAACTATTAGGGCTAATTGACCTTCTTTTGAACACAGATGAGACATATTCGTAATTGTCCTAGAAATCACCAAAACATCCTTTCTGGCCAACTTCCAGGCTATTTGGATGAAAACAGTAGCCTCTTCAGTGTTAACAAGGTTTTTCCATACTTTGCCTGTGTGACCTACTCTTTGACCGCAAGTGACCCATATTAGAACTTGTCCTAGAAATCACAAAAACAACCTTTCTGACCAATTTCCAGGGTTTTTTTTAGATAAAAAAGTAGCATTTATCGTGTTTACAAGGTTTTTTTTTCCATAATTGGACTGTGTTACCTGATTTTTGACCGCATGTGACCAATATTCGAACTTGAAAAAGAAATTATCATAACAACTTTTCTGACCAATTGGACTGAAACAGTAGCCCCTAGTTAGTTAAGAGGGTTTTTTAAAATTTGGGCTGATTTACCTACTTTTCGACCACAGATGATCCATATTCAAACTTGTCCTAGAAATCAACAAACAAACCTTTCTGACAGGATATTTGGATCAAAACAGTAGCCTCTTTAAATTTAGTGTTAGCAATGTTTTTCCATACTTGGACTGTGTGACTTGGTTTTTGCCCCAATATTCGAATTTGACACTGAAATTATCATAACAATCTTTTTGACCAATTTCTAGGATATTTGGATTGGAACAGTAGCTCCTAGAGTGTTAATAAGGTTTTCCATATTTGGACTGTGTGACCTAGTTTTTGACATCTAGTAACCCATATTCGAACTGGACCTAGAGATTCATGAAAATAACTTTTTGATTAATTTCTAGGATATTTGGAATGGAAAGAAAATCCCCTAGAGTGTTGATAAGGTTTTTCCATATTTGGGCTGTGTGACCAAGTTTTTGACCCAAGGCAACAAATAGAAATCACCATGAAATCATCATAACAATCCTGCTGGCCAATTTTCTATAAATTTGTACTGAAACAATAGCCTTAGTATGTTAACACGATTTTGTTTCCGTATTTTGGCTATTCGACCTAGTTTTTGACCAAAGATGACCCATATTCGAACCTGATCTAGAAATCACCAAAACAACCTTTCTGACCAATGGCCAGGTTGTTTGGGTAAAAACAGTTGCTTCTAGAGTGTAAACAAGGCTTTTCCATATTTGGTCTGTGTGACCTATTTTAACCCTAGGTGATATTTATTCAAACTGGACCTAGAAATCATCCTCAACAACCCCTCTGACCAATTTTCAGGTCATTTGGATCAAAACAGAATACTCTAGTGAGTTAACAAGGTTTTTCCTTATTTGGGCTGCGTGACCTTATTTTTGAACCCAGGTGACAAATATTCAAACTGGACCTAAAAATCATCAAATAAACGTTACTGACCAATTTTCAGGATTATTGGATCGAAACAGTAGAACAATAGTTCCTGGAGCGTTGACAATGTTTTCCATATTTGGACTGTGTGACTTAGTTTTTGACACCAAATGGCCCATATTCAAACTTCTCATAGAAATCATCGTAACATTTGAACAACTTCCAAGATATCTTGATCAAATCAGTTATTTAGTGTTAATAAGGGTTTTTCATACTTGGGATGTGTGACCTAATTTTTGACCCCAGGTGACCATAGTAGAACTTGTCATAGAAATTGTTATAACAACCCTTCTGGACAATTTCTGGGATATTTGAACTAGACAGTAGCCCAAAGAATGAAATTACCAAAGCAATCTTTTTGACCATTTCCAGGATATTTAGACTGGAACAGTCGCCACTAGAGTGTTAACAAAAGTTTACGTTTTTTTAGCTCATCTGACCTAGTTTTCCATCCGAGATGACCCATGTTCAAACTTATCCCAGCAATTACTTATACAACATCCTGACCAAGTTTGATGACAATCAAGGCAAAACTGTAACCACGATAGTGTTAACAAAACTATATATGGACAGACGAAAGACTATCCTAAAAGCTCACAATGAGTCAGCTCAGATGAGCTTAAAAGTAACAACATAATTGTATTTCACTTATTTAACTTAAAGGACACATGTATGCAACATTTGAACAAAATTGAAATAAAAGGTTTGAACGTGTGTTTTTTTTTTTTGACAAATACGAGTACTTGAGCATTTCTAAGCTTTCTTACCAAGGTTATCTATAACTCTTCCACATTTAATTTCAAACAAGAACATTAATAATTCAACTACATTTATTTTGTTTACATGTAAGTACACATAGCCAAAAAGCTTTAATATTAATTTAATCAAGATTACTTAGTTCGAAAGTTTAAACACTAGTAGAAAGTAAATTAAATAATTGCAATTTTTAATTTGAAGAATATACATGATAACAAGGAGAAAAAAGATGTCATGCCTTGTTAGAACCTGTCCGTGGATTTAAATGGTAAATACAAGCTGCCGTCCATGCGCTTTAGCACCGTTTCAAGAAGATTTTTGAAGTTTCAATAAAAACAAGAAAATAAAACAATCATTTATGGATTTTTTTCAACCTTGCATGGGTGCTTATGAGATTGAGTTACTTGCCATTGATTTTGATTTTTTTTCCACCTATTTAAGAACATTTCGGAGGCAGATAACTTTTCATTTACCGAAGCAATGTCTTATTTGTCTTTTTATGTAAATGACCTTATACTTGTAAGTCATTTTGCCAAGTAAAAACAGCCCGTGAACAACCAATGTAAGTATTTCGGAAGCTATCTGTATTGTTTAATCTCTTAAGGTTACCATGACCTTAAATTTCAGGATTTCCACATATATTTTTGATTAATGGCTTTTTCTTTTACTCAAAAAAATTCCACACATCAAGATAAAACAGAAAACTGGAGGCATGCCGCTTTAATGCAATTCTGCGTAATTCTCGTTGACATTGTTTCCAAAAATAAATTGCGAGTTTCCAAGCAAATATTGAAATGTTCAAGCGTAAACCAGCAATTCAGTTTCAATATTTAGGAACTACAAGTCATTTGAGAGAGATTTTTTGTTTTGTTGGACTCTAATCTACTTTGTAAAGGGTGATTTTTCAGCATTTCTGGTGGATGAAAACCCCAGGTACACGTTTGTGAATAAGTGCATCATTTCAGTAACGAGCGTGCATCTCAATAGAACGTGAGCTATGTGCGTGGCTTTCCAACAAGAAATAATCTTATATCCCTAACGGGATACGGTGGCTAACAAAATAAAAGGTAAACGTTCAGAATATTTTACTTACTATTTTCAAATATATAGATATTTTTTTTACAAATTTTAATATCAACCGTTATGATTGTACAGGTCCTATGTAAGAACGTAGTTCCATAATTTGTATTATGTACTTAATTGTGAACATTAGAAAAGTTGTGAATATGTAAGGTAAAAACGAATTCTGAGGTTTATTTTTCATTTATAGTCTCTATGTGTATACATGCTGACACATATATAAAACATATTAAGTTAAACTTAAAATCACAAATAATCACTTTTATCAGAATCATACACATACTGTTTCAGTCATATAAGGGGAGCAACTTCACATCACATAATATTCAATAGAATTTTATATTTCTATGCACTGCAAATTTCCCCCCTTTTAATACTCATTGTTATAACATACGAATATATATTTGAATAAGATATTATTAAACACTTACAAAATAATCAGCATAAAATGTAATTACTATAAAAACCTTCAAATTAAGACATAATTATAATTTACTTATTATCAGTCAAAACATTTAAAAGCTATTCATACATGATATAAACTGTAACAACATGGCGAACAATCATTTTTATCAAAATTATACATAGACTTTAAGCATATAAGGGAGACAACTTCACAGCTCATATTTTCAATAGAATTTTACGTTTCTATGCACTGCAGATTTACTTAACTTATCTTTTATTCTTCATAACATACGAATATATATTTAATTTTTTTAATTAAATATTCTCTGGCATTTAGAGACAATCAGCATAAAATGCAATAAATGTAAATGCATTGTTAGTCAAATCCTAAAATTAAGACCTTACACATGATTTACTGAATATCTGTCAAAACATTGAAAATCTATTAATAAATTTATAAACCGTTAAAACAGAGTAGAAGAGTACAAACATATTATAAAGCAATGTTTTAAAGGAACAACACCTAATTCCGAAAGCCCAATAACATAAAATTTGAATTTCTTTCAATAAATACTGCTTATAACGATATGCAGGGGACAGTCGAATTGATATTATTATATCCGAATATCGTCAGAAAACGCTAATGATCTGAAAGATTACACATAGGTTATACCCTAAATTCTACATCAAATGGTTCATTAATCTCGGAAGAACATTTTCGGTCCTTTCAAGTGTGATTCGTTACTGTTTAATTATGACAGAATGTATTCGAACAAAAATTCTTCTTCATGTATAGTACATATTTACAAAAATCAATCCTTGTTTTCCGGACCAATCTTTCTTTAATATATTTTGTACTAGCATACACATTTTAAAATTATAAATGATTATATAAGGGGGGCAACCTAACAGCTCATATAATTAATAAAATTTTACTGGCTATGCACTGCAGATTTACCACCCTTTTAATACTCATTGTTATTTTATAAGACACTTACAAAACAATCAGCAAAAAAATGCAATTACTTTTAAAACTAAAGATTTAGAGCTTAAAAATCCTGTATGTTTTGAGATTGATATTTTTACTGTGTGTATACCACACTTGCAAAAATTATATATGTATATGCCACACTTGCAAAAATTATATATGTATATGATTATGCAAATAAAACAATTTTCAAACATCGAATAATATGTAAAATGTGTACTGCAAATATGTGTGCACATTATATTTAATCAATTAATTATATGTATTCATTTCTTATTGGAAAATTTGGCTTAGAATTTATTAAAATTCTTATTACCTCCCTTTATTTACATAAAATGTTAAATTCGGTAATATCTTTATAAATAATGCTTATTGGAATTTACAATATTGACAAATCTCAAAATGAGCATCATATTTATGAAATAAAACCATGAAAAAAATGTGTAACAGGATCTTTAAACATAATTTACTGATTATCAGTCCGAACATTTAAAAGCTATTCATACGTTGTGTAATAAACACTGCCACAACATCACGGACAACAATTTTCGTCAGAATTATACACTGACTAGTAATGTATATAAGGAGGGCAACTTCACGGCTTAAAATATAATTAATATAATTTTACGTTTCGTTGCACTGCAGATTTACCTACCTTATCTATACTCATTGTAATAGCATATAAATATATGTTTAAGTAAGACATTTCTACACACAAAACAATCAGCATAAATTGCAATAAATATGAATGCATTACTAGAAGACCTTGGGATTTAGACCTTAAACATACTTTACTGAATATCAATACATTGTAAAACATTGAAAAGCTAAAAATACATTTATAAATTGTCACAACAGAGTAGAAAAGTACAAACATATTATCAGTCAAGACATTGAAAAGCTCATTCATACATTATATAAACTATACAACATTACGAACAACCATTTTCATTAGAATTATACACATACTGTTTTAATCATATAATGGAGGCAACTCTACAGCACATATATTCAATAGAATCTGCATTGCAGACTCACATACATTTTCTATACTCATTGTCATAACATAGGAATTTATCTAATTCTGTAAATTAAATAAAGCTGGTATATGGCAATTATGAAACAATCAGCATAAAATGCAATAATAATAATATAAATTCATTGCTTGAAAAATCTTACGTTTAAGACCTAAAACATAATTCATTGATTATCAGTCAAAACATTGAAAAGGTATACATGCGTATATAAACTGTCTCAACAGAGTAAAGGAGTACAAATATATTATAAAGTCATGTTTTAAAGAAATTTCACTGATGTCAAAAAAGCCTAACATAAAATTTGAATCCCTTTCAATACACACCGCATTAAACGATACTCTCAATGAATTTCTTTTCGGCTTATTACCGTTTAGATATCACAAAAGCATATATTTGAACACAAATTGTTCCATATGTATAGATAAATATATAACAAATCAATCCTTATTTCCAGACCAATGTCGTTCATAAATTAAGTTAAACATATTTTCTACAAGCGTACACATTACAAAATGATAGTATGTGAGAAGTTAGCAGTGAACAGTGAGGTAAGCAAAAAGGCATTTCAATTTATATAGGGAAGGAAATGATCTGCTGTAATGCTCAGCTGTTTTGGGCATCTAGCAGGGCATTCCTAAATATAGTGTAAAAATGCTCTGCTGCAATACTCAGCTGTTTTGGTAATCTAGCAGAGCATACCTAGCGTTAGTGAAAAATGCTCTGCTGGAACGCTCAGCTGGCTAGGCAATCTAGCAGTGCATTACTAAATATAGTGAGAAAATGCTCTGGTGGAATGCTAAGCTGGCTAGGCAATCTAGCAGTGCATTACTAAATATAGTGAGAAAATGCTCTGCTGGAATGCTAAGCTGGCTAGGCAATCTAGCAGGGCATTACTAAATATAGTGTAAAAATGCTCTGCTGGAATGCTAAGCTGGCTAGGCAATCTAGCAGTGCATTCCTAAATATAGTGTTAAAATGCTCTGCTGGAATGCTCAGCTGGCTAGGCAATCTAGCAGTGCATTACTAAATATAGTCTAAAATGCTCTGCAGGAATGCTAAGCTGGCTAGCTAAGCTGGCTAGGCAATCTAGCAGGGCATTACTAAATATAGTGTAAAAATGCTCTGCTGGAATGCTAAGCTGGCTAGGCAATCTAGCAGGACATTCTTAAATATAGTGTTAAAATGCTCTGCTGGAATGCTCAGCTGGCTAGCTAAGCTGGCCAGGCAATCTAGCAGGGCATTACTAAATATAGTGAGAAAATGTTCTGTTGGAATGCTAAGCTGGCTAGGCAATCTAGCAGGGCATTACTAAATATAGTGTAAAAATGCTCTGCTGGAATGCTCAGGTGGCTAGGCAATCTAGCAGGACATTACTAAATATAGTGTACAAATGCTATTCTGGAATGCTCAGCAGGCTAGTCAATCTAGCAGGGCATTACTAAATATAGTGTAAAAATGCTCTGCTTGAATTATAAGCTGGCTAGGCAATCTAGCAGGACATTACTAAATATAGTGTACAAATGCTATTCTGGAATGCTAAGCTGGCTAGGCAATCTAGCAGGGCATTACTTAATATAGTGTAAAAATGCTCTGCTGGAATGCTAAGCTGGCTAGGCAATCAAGCAGGGCATTCCTAAATATCGTGAAAAAATGCTCTGCTGAAATGCTAAGCTGTCTAGGCAATCTAGCAGAGCATTACTAAATAAAGTGTTCAAATGCTCTCCAGGAATGCTCAGCTGGCTAGGCACTTTAGCAGAGCATTCCTTAATATAGTGAAAAAAATGCACTGGTGGAATGCTCAGCTGGCTAGGCAATCTAGCAGAGCATTACTAGATAAAGTGTAAAAATGCTATGCTGGAATGCTAAGCTGGCTAGGCAATCTAGCAGGGCATTCCTAAATATAGTGAAAAAATACTCTGCTGGAATGCTCAGCTGGCTAGGCAATCTAGCAGAGCATTACTAAATATAGTGAACAAATGCTTTTCTGGAATGGTAAGCTGGCTAGGCAATCTAGCAGGGCATTACTAAATAAAGTGTTAAAATGCTCTGTATTCCGGCTAGGCACTATAGCAGAGCATTCCTTAATATAGTGTAAAAATGCTCTGGTGGAATGCTCAGCTGGCTAGACAATCTAGCAGAGCATTACTAGATATAGTGTAAAAATGCTATGCTGGAATGCTCAGCTGGCTAGGCACTATAGCAGAGCATTCCTTAATATAGTGTAAAAATGCTCTGGTGGAATGCACAGCTGGCTAGGCAATCTAGCAGGGCATTACTAAATATGGTGTAAAAATGCTCTGGTGGAATGCTAAGCTGGCTATGCAATCTAGCAGGGCATTCCGAAATATAGTTAAAAAATGCTCTGGTGAAATGCTCAGTTCACAGACTGATTCTGAGTTCCAGGTTTTATTGTTGCCAAAGTTTTATTGTCATTTTCGACTTCTAGGCAATTCTGAGGCATTCGCAGACTTTCAGGAATTTTCGGTGCCAATAGAAATAATGATATTTTTGACTTCTAAGGACCTTTAAGAGACTATTCCATTGTCATGCGACTTCTTGAAGGACATTCGCAGACTTTCAGGAATTTTGGTGCCAATGCTGATATTGACAATTAAGACTTCTAGGGACCCTCTAGATTCCATTTTGGTCGTCTGCAACTGATTCTTGGACACTCGCAGACTTTCAGGAATGGTTGGTGCCAATGGAAATAATCATATTTTTGACTTCTATGGACCTTTAAGAGTTCATTTCATTGGCCTGCAGCGTATTGTTGGACACTCGCAGACTTTCAGGAAAGTTTGGTGCCAATAGAGATGATGAGACCAGAGTCCATTTTTATGGTCTGCGACTGATTCTGGGACATTCGCAGACTTTCAGGAATCTCTGGTGCCAATGGAGATAATGTCATTTTTGACTTCTAGCGACCCACCAGAGTTCATTTTGCTGGTCTGCGACTGATTTTGGGACACTTGCAGACTTTCAGGAATTTTGATGCCAATGGAAATAATGACATTTCTGACTTTAAGGGAACCGCCAGAGTACATTTCTTGGGTCTGCGACTGATTTCTTTAGACTCGCAGACTTTCAGGATGTTTAGTGCCATTGCAGATCATGACTTTTTTACTTTTAAGGACCGTCATAAGCAGAGCATTTTTACCCTAAAATGTCATTATTTGCATTAGCACCAAAAATTCCTGAAAGTCTGCAAGTGCCCAATAATCAGTCGCAGACCAACGAAAAAGACTCTGGATGGTCAAAAATGTCATAAATTGTAATTATCTCTATTGGCACCAACAATTCCTGAAAGTCTGTGATTGTCCAAGATTAAGTCGCAGACCAAAAAAATGGATTCAGAAAGGTCCAAATAAGTCAGAAATATCATTTTCTGCATTGACACTAAAATTCCTGAAAGTCTGCGAGTGACTCAGAATCAGTTGAAGACCAACGAAATAGACTCAGGAGGTACCTTTTGAAGTAAAAATGTCATTATCTCCATTGGCACCGAAAATTTCTGAAAGTCTGCGAGTGTTCCAGAAACATTCGCAGACCAACGAAATGGACTCTGGGTGGTCCTAAAAATTCACAAATGTCATTATTTGCATTAACATCGAAAATTCCTGAAAGTCTGCGATCGTCCCAGAGTCAGTCGGAGACCATAGAAATAGACACTTGAGGGTCCCGTAGAAGTCAAAAATGTCATTATCTGCATTGGCACTAAATATTTCAGAAAGTCTACGAGTGCCAAATAATCAGTTGCAGACCAACGAAATTTATACTTTATTTAAGAATGCCCTGCTAGTTTGCCTAGACAGCTCAGCATTCCGGCAGAACATTTTTACACTAATTTTCAGAATGCTTTGCTGGATTGCCTAGCCAGCTGAGCATTTTTAACACTATATTTAGGAATGCCCTGCTAGATTGCTTAGCTAGCTGAGCATACCAGCAGAGCATTTTTCGCACTATATTTTGGAACGCTCTGCTAGATTGCTTAGCCAGCTGAGCTTGCCAGCAGAGCATTTTTACACTATATTTAGGAATGCTCTGCTGGATTGCCTAGCCAGCTGAGCATTTTTAACACTATATTTAGGAATGCCCTTCTAGATTGCCTAGCCAGCTGAGCAATTCAGCAGAGCATTTTTACACTATATTTTGGAATGTCCCGCTAGATTGCTTAGCCAGCTGAGCATAACAGCTAAGCATTTTTACACTATATTTAGGAATGCCCTGCTAGATTGCCTAGCCAGCTGAGCATACCAGCAGATCATGTTTACACTATATTTTGGAATGCCCCGCTAGATTGCTTAGCCAGCTGAGCATAACAGCAGAGCATTTTTACACTATATTTTGGAATGCCCCGCTAGATTGCTTAGCCAGCTGAGCATAACAGCAGAGCATTTTTACACTATATTTTGGAATGCCCCGCTAGATTGCTTAGCCAGCTGAGCATAACAGCAGAGCTTTTTACACTATATTTTGGAATGCCCCGCTAGATTGCTTAGCCAGCTGAGTATAACAGCAGAGTATTTTTAACACTATATTTAGGAATGCCCTGCTAGATTGCCTAGCCAGCTGAGCATACCAGCAGAGCATTTTTACGCTATATTTTGGAACGCCCCGCTAGATTGCCTAGCCAGCTGAGCATACCAGCAGAGCATTTTTACACTATATTTAGTAATGGCCTGCTAGATTGCTTACCCCGCTGAGCATACCAGCAAAGCATTTCTACACTTTATTTTGGAATGCTCTGCTAGATTGCTTACCCAGCTGAGCATAACAGCAGATCATTGATTTCCCTATATAAATCGTAATGACTTTTTGCTTAGCTCACTGTTAACTGCTAACTTCTCACATACAAAATGATATATGATTATTCTGTACGGTGTTCCGTTTGGTCAATAGTGATTTTTTATTTCGTCTGTACCCGCGATGCACGATGGTAAAAACACAGTGGTACGATGATGAAAACGCGATGGTACGATGATGAAATCGCGATAGCACGATGGTGAAAACGCGATGGTGAAAACGCGATCAACTTTCTAAATAAAAAAAATAAATGAATTATTAAAGTTTCTAAACAAACGATTTGATGCTAAGGTATTTTGAATAAAGACATGTGATTCAATTTTCTAAAAATTGTTAAATTATTCTTCTGGATCCAAGTATTATTAAATCTTAATACTAGTATCCTTTCAAAATTTAAATTAAAGCATGGTTAACTTCTGGATCAAAATATTTTAATCAAAGTATTATTTCTTTCTCATCAATAAATTCATTTTAAATCCAAGAAATGTTAAATTTCCTTTGTAGAAAAGCAAAATTTAACGAGCGATTTAACAAATATCCTCTGAATTAGATTTTTTTCTTTTGGTACAAAAGGGAATAATTATAGAAGTCAATAAAGTAAAATTGAATGCTCTAACTTGATAATTTTATAAACAAATATTAATGATCAAACTCAAATGCTTATTAATAACAATAAAAAGTGAGATATGTTTTAAAGATATATTCAATAATCAATGACCTATGATGGTCATTCATCTACAAAATGATAATGTTTGCTGGGAAAAAATCCTGTACAAGAATAATTAGGCAATTATTATTAGGTATTGTGTGTTTTAGTACTATCTTTTATGGCAAAAAAAGATTAAAATAACCAAATCGAAATATACGATACATTCATTTATATCACACTCCAGAATTCAATTTTGAATTCAAACTGCTTAGAAGTACTGTGACTGAGCGACCTTCATCCTTGTTCAGAATGGACGGAGTGGTCCGTTTGCATGGCTCGATTTGGTCAGTTCGGTTCAAAACTCAGGACACGGCGGTGCAGTGAGAATATGACAAGTTGTGAGATAGACTCTAATAGCAGAACAGAGAAAGAGTTTGGAATTTGTATCATGTATAAGACTTGTCCTAAAGGGTATAATGTTGTAAAGAATGTGTTTTGCATGAAGCTTGATGCTGACAAACACATGACAAAAACGTCGCAGAGCAGCAATGTCAGAAAGATGGTGGTCATATGGTAAATATCGACTCGGAAATTAAGTTAGAAGATGTTAGTAGTCTTCTTACAGTCTATAGATTTGGTATAGGGATTTGGATAGATGGACATCGTAAAGATGTGAATTCTCCATGGGAGTACACATATGGATCTCAAAAAGGATTCTTCAAGTGGAACATGAGTGATCCTAAAAACAGATCATCTCACCTTTGTTTGGCTATTGCTCTGTACAGTAACGGAGTTAAGTGGCATGATAATCCATGTAAAAGTACATATTATTCGGTTTGTGAAATTTGAATGGAACGATGTATCTTCATCTGAATAAAATGCAATATGTATCACATATAGAAAAGAAAATCTAAACTTGATTTATACAAAAAAACGCATTTGTAAACATAGTGTCAATATTTTATGCATAATTGCAGCTGAACAAAATATGTAAAATTGTAAAATAGGGTATAGTTATGATCCGTTTAACATTACAAATAAAAGCCTGTTTACAATTTATTTACTTTCTTGTTTACTGTCTTTATAACAACAGTTGAAGTACACGTGACAAAATCTCAAGACTTGAGGGAATCCCGGGCGGTTCCAAACTGCTGACGAATTGTTAAGTTGACTCTATATAAAGACATAATATTCGACATAATATAGTGTTGTTTTGAATCTATACGAGAATGGTTCCACATAATATATTTGTAATTGCACATCATATAATGAAAGACTGACATCATTTAATGACACATCAAACATATATTGCTAAGTTGACTCTATAATTAATATACTGGTATTTTGACTGTTTATAAGGATGGTTTTACATAATAAACTGAAAATGCACATCGTATATTGATAAATTGACATAATATAAGGAAATATTGACATCATATATTTCTGACTCTATATAAAAATGGTTCCACATAATATATTCATAGTTTCAAATCATATAATGACAGACTGACATCATATAAGGACAGATTGACTTAATATGAAGCTATTTTGATCTTATATCAGGATGGTTCCACATAATATACTCAAAAATGCACATTGTATAATGATATATTGACATCATATAAAGACACATTGACATCATATATTGTTAGGTTGACTATAGATCAGGATGGTTCCACAAAGTATATTCATGAGTGCACATTGTATAAGGAAAGGTTGACTCAATATATTGCTATTTGGACATAAAAACATTTAGGTTCATAATCAAGGCTTTACATGATTTCAACATTTATCTTTTGATAATACACTTCATTTTTACTCATTTTAATTTTAAGTTGTCACAAAATAAAACAGAGAACTGGAGATGTTTTGGTTTAATGCAACGCTGTCAAATTCGTGACATTGTCTCCAAACATATATTGAACTGTTAATGTACAAACTCTAAATTAAATTAAATTATTAAACAAATAACAGACACTTGGAGATTTCTAGATGAGTAAAGCCTAAAGTTCACCTTTGTGCACCGGTGCATTATTTCGGCAACAGCGGGCATCGGAGCAGAACAACGGCCTTCCCTAAGCCATCTGGATTGTTTCACCACAAGGAAGAATTTAAAGTCCCTAACGGGATTCGAACGTTGGTGGTTCTATTCCGATACGCGTCTGTGTCTGACTTATTGCACGAATTGGTACCCAATAAATTCCTCCATCAGTTAGGCTGGAAAGTCGGCATGTCTAATGCTACTCAACGAAAAATGTTTCAAACTGCAGAAAAAGCTACTTCCTTATTGAAAATAAATAAATTTTTGACATATTTAAATGTCATGAAATATTGAAAAAAAAATATATTTCTAAAATATCTAATTGCCATTATTAAGAAAATAGTGTGATAATGATTGTGTATGATCGCGTCTTAGTTTGTAAGTTTAAAATGTTGCTAATTTAATAATCCTGATGCTTATTCTTCATTATAGTCTTCATATATATGTGTTGAAACACATTTATAACATTGGTTAAACGTAAAACTACGGAAAACCATTTTTATTAGAATGACACACAAACTGTTTTAATCATATAAGGCGGACAACTTCACAGCTTATATATTTTTTACATTTCTATACACGGTAGATTTACCTCCCTTTTTATTATCATATTGCTATAACAGCATAGTATGGGGCCTTTCTGGTGAAAATGTGTCGAATTTTAGTCTGGTTTAGTCCGGTCGTATACCCATTCATGCATAGTGCGTTAATTGGATAGTAGGTATACTTTATCCATAGCATGCTCATTGATTGGCTCATTTTTCCTGGGGTTTACATAATGTGACGACAGAAAGTGATAACGGCAAAATTGTCATATTCAGGTCCTGGTTCATTAGGAACTTTTTCTGGGGTTTCATATTGTGACAACAGGGAAAGTGTTTTTTTTATGCTCCCCGAAAAATTTCGGGGGAGCATATAGTCGCCGCCTTGTCCGTCCGTCCGTCCGTCCGGCTTTCCGTCCGTCCGTCCGTCCCCTTTTCTTGTCCGGGACATAACTTTGAAACAACAAGAGGTATCAACATGAAACTTTGTAGGTAGATAGATCTCATTGAGTAGGTGTGCAGTGCACAAGAATCGTAACTCTGCCCCCCTTGCCTAATTTTTGAATTATTCCCCTTTGTTTATTTTTACACTTTGAACTTTGTCCGGGACATAACTCAAAAAGTATAAGAGGTATCAACATGAAACTTTGTAGGTAGATAGATCTCATTGAGTAGGTGTGCAGTGCACAAGAACTGTAACTCTGCCTTGCCTAATTTTTTAATTATCCCCCTTTGTTTATTTTACACTTTGAACATTGTCTGGGACATAACTCTAAAAGTATAAGAGGTATCAACATGAAACTTTGTAGGTAGATAGATCTCATTGAGTAGGTGTGCAGTGCACAAGAACTGTAACTCTGCCTTGCCTAATTTTTTAATTATCCCCCTTTGTTTATTTTACACTTTGAACATTGTCTGGGACATAACTCTAAAAGTATAAGAGGTATCAACATGAAACGTTGTAGGTAGATATATCTCATTGAGTAGGTGTGCAGTGCACAAGAACTGTAACTCTGCCTTGCCTATTTTTTTTAATTATCCCCCTTTGTTTATTTTACACTTTGAAATTTGTCCGGGACATAACTCTAAAACTATAATAGGTATCAACATGAAACTTTGTAGGTAGAGAGATCTCATTGAGTAGGTGTGCAGTGCACAAGAACCGTAACTCTGCCTTGCCTAATTTTTGAATTATCCCCCTTTGTTTATTTTACACTTTGAACTTTGTCCAGGACATAACTCTAAAAGTATAAGAGATATCAACTTGAAACTTTGCAGGTAGATAGATCTCATTGAGTAAGTTTGCAGTGCACAAGAACTGTAACACTGTCTTGCCTACTTTTGGAGTTATTGCCCTTTGTTCATTTTGACACTTTGAACTTTGTCCGGGACATTACTCTAAAATTATAAGAGATATCAACATGAAACTTTGTAGATAGATAGGTCTCATTGGGTGGAATACAGTGCTTAAGAATCATTACCCTGCCTTGCCTTATTTTGAAGTAATTGCCCTTTGGTTATTTTTACTTTTTGACTTTTGTCCGGGACATAACTTTAAAACTATTAGAGATATCAACATGAGACTTTGTAGGTAGCTAGATATAATTGGATAGAACTGCAATGCTTAAAGAACCTAAACAAAGCCTGGTCTAATTTTGGAGTTATTGCCCTATGTTCATTTTTACACTTTGAATTTTACCCGGGACATAACTCTGATATCATCAGGAAACTTTATAGATAGATAGATCTCATTGAATAGAAGTGCAGTGCAAAAGAAACATAACTCCGCTTTGCCTAATTTTGGAGTTTTTGCCCTTTGTTCATTTTTTTATACTTTCCTGTGTCCATAACCTTCTCGGGGAGCATCACCCGGTTCAACCGGTTCTTGTTGTTTTTTTTGCCTATGATGTACGCCCCCTCGTACAAATCAGATAGCCTCGTGTTTCGATGCTCTTTCTATTACATATATCTTTTGATAAAGGTATTATCAGACAATTACAAAACAATTAGCATACAATACAATAAATATATATGGATTTAGACATAAAATATTATTATCAGTCAAAACATTGAAAAGCTATTTATTATATACATTGCTCAAATTTGGTATTTAAAAATAAAATGGCTTCACGATTTTTGTTTTGCAAATATGAAATACAAGTAGACATATTTTGACTTCATTCAAAGTAGATATGTAATGCTTTAAAGTGGACGCACTATGTACATGTACAAATAGTGTCATCAAATAAATGGCAGTTTTTTAAGAAAGGACTAGATTTACATGTCTCGTCATAAGGAAGGCAGATTCTCATACATAGCTTGCATGTATGTGTTTTTTAATAAGATATATTCAATAAGAATTAATAAATTTCAATGAATTTCTGCAATATAAATATTTTACTCAAAGATGAGCATAATATACTTAATACATTTATAAACTGTCACAATAGTAGAAGTAGAAAGGTACAAACATATTATACAGCCATGCTTTAAAGGAACACAGTGAAGTCCAAAAACCTAATAACATAGAATTTGAAAATGTTTGTTGTCTTATTACAGGCTTCAGTAGATCAAGTTCTAAACTATGGATAGACGGATATCGTAAAGAAGTAGGTTCTCCGTGGCATTGCACGTACGGGTCTCAAGCAGGATTCTTCAAATGGTATGCGGGTAAACAATATAACCCAACTAAAGAAGAATTTGTTTGGTAATTGCTCTGTATAGTATTGGCGTGAAGTGGCACAATGATCCGTGTTACATGCGTTATTGTCCCATTTGTGAAATCAGCGAATCATATTGTAAACTGTAATGAAAATGGAAAATGTATCCAATCAAAATGAAAAAAATGAATACAGATGAAGAAATGATTAAACAATAAAAAGCTTTAATTCCACTAAGGTTTTTTTATGTTCTTTCATGTGACACTTGCTGCAAATGTGTTTACCAGCAGAGAAGTCATATGATTTCATTTATTGGATCAGCATGTTTGCATTTCTGAGACGAATGTCTATCTGTCTATCTTTAAAAATATATGGAAAAAATAAAGCAACAAACAACTGCCACAAACAACATTTTATCTATGTTCTTCAAAACACCTGTCACATTGTTGCACTGTTGGTGCTATCGAGTTTGCTTTCCAAACAAAAAAGACGCTACAAAAGGTTTTGTTGGCTATTTTTATGGGCATAACGTCTCAAAGGTTCGAGCCCCAAAGGGAGCGTTAATTGAAGGATGAATGTTTCTCGTTGGACTCGTTCCAAAATGGCCGTTTTGTGAGCAGCAAGGTAGTTAAAATGAATGGTTACCGATTTTTATCCGCCTGGCGCCTGGCATAGTGGTAGGAGTTGGGAGATACATGGTATTTTAGGAAAAGATGTCTCATAAGTCAGAAATGGCTGGTCCTTTCAGTAGGGGTGAAACTATAATAAACAAGACCTTTTATAGACTACTTTACTTAAAATGTTGCTTTTCTGTTAGGAATCCATTGTCTCTATTCCTATGTTATGAATAATCTATAGTAGGTACTTAATTAAAAAATACCATTTTATATGTTTAAGTCAAGAGGCATTCGAAAATGTTTACACATCAAATCGATCGAAAACTAGAAATTTGAAGAAAATTGATAAACTTTCATACATGTAGTAAAATTACAAAAGAAATACTTGTATATAAAAATAAATAAATAAATAAATAAATAAATAAATAAATAAATAAATAAATAAATAAATAAATAAATCTACATTTAATTGACATTCTTAAAACGTTTATTTTTGTTGTTGTCATAAAGTCACAAATACTTAACAGATTTGCTCTGATGCTTGAGTTGCTATGTTTTATTTTTTTTGCCTTACAAAACAATTATGTTGACTTTGAGAAGTTTTTGCTTTTCTATAGACGCGCTTACGTTGCCTTATTTGTTTTTATTTGATTGTTCATCCATGGATGGTTATTAGGCTTGATTTTTACATTTTTGTTTGGAATGAAAAGTTTTGATATGTTTATGATAGTGTTTTTTCTCGACAAAGGTGTCAATATGACTTCAAATCACTTGCCCCTCACCGCTGTGGGTTCAAATCCCGACAGGGACTTTGGATTCTTTCATGTGAGGAAGCTATCCAAGCTTACGGAACGTCGGTGGTTCTACTCTATACTGTATCGATTTGACATAAAACCCAAAACAAACAAACAAAAATATCGTCATCTTGAAGTTCGTCCCAGTTTTCTAGATTCATCTTGCTACGCAGCAAGTTATAGTTGCCTTTCTCAGAAAGCCATACAGTTCTATCAAATATAACATTGTTTAATATATTGTAAGTAAAGAAGAGGTCGATACTTTCCTTGTTCACATGACATTTTATTGACATTTTACACACATATTAAACGTTTTCATGAAAATAAGCATTGATTTGAGACATGTTGCTATGCTGCTTTAAAATTGAAAGAAACGATGTTTTTGTTATCTATTCTCATGAAAGGGATTTGGTCCATAGTGGAAGGTCTGTAATTCAAAAAATAAGTTATGCTGATAATGTATAGCATTAGATAATTTTTTATATGGATTTTGATGGAAGCATGATCTGTTATGGCGTATCTATATTTGAGCCGCGTTACGACAAAACCAACATAGTGGGTTTGCGACCAGCATGGATCAAGACCAGCCTGCGCATCCGCGCAGTCTGATCAGGATCCATGCTTTTCGCTTACCAACCCTATAACAAGTAGAGAAACTGATAGCGAACAGCATGGATCCTGATCAGACTGCGCGGATGCTCAGGCTGGTCTGGATCCATGCTGGTCGCAAACCCATTACGTTGGTTTTGTCGTGACGCGGCTCATATATAGTAGATAAACAATTGTTCTGGAACAAAACAAAAATATGTTTCAAATAAATACAAAAACTAGATCACTAAGCATTGACTATTTTATATTATTTGTGTCACTATTTATGCAAGCTTCTAAGTACTGGTTTCAGGCCACAATTAAGCTCGCTGTTTCGCCTTACTCTGGTTAATTCAATGTGGCATATTGCCGTGATCTGGATGGTAAATTACCAACGTCACCATCAACTTATTATTTTTTGAACCTCTAAGCTCACGGTTCTGTTTACCCGTTAACAAAACAATAATATTTCTATGGTCAATTTTTAAACAAATCGCAACCCTAGCATACATACGAACTTTATAGTCAATACGTACATGTCAACGGACTGTCCTTTAAACACAAAACATAAAAATGTCTATTACTATCAAAGCAAATTTTGTGTAGCATATTTGATGACTATAGCAGAGTTTTAGAAGCACTTTGGAAGATCCTGTTAAACATTTTTTTCATGGCTTTGTTTCATAAATGTGATGCTCAAATTAAGATTTGTCAATATTGTAAGTTCCAATAAAGATATTACCGAATTCAACATTTCATGTAAATAAAGTGAGGTAATTAGAAATTTATTTTCTATAAATTCTCAGTCAACTTTTCCAATAAGAATTGATGCATATAATTTATTGATTTAATATAATGTGCACAAATATTTGCAGTACACATTTTACATATTCTTTGATGTTTGAAAATTGTTTTAGTTGCATAATTATATACATATAAATTTTTTGCAAGTGTGGTATACACACAGTAACAATATCAGTCACAAAACATACAAGATCTTTAACTACAAAACCATCAGAAGCGGATATACCATCATCAATCATAAAATGGTAGATATAAACATTACGTCATCTTGAATCATAAAATACAATTTAAAAACGGAAATATCTCATTTGCATTTTGACAGTCATGTTAGCCATACATCATTTATTTTCAATCTTTACGACCGACATAGACAAATAACTGCCATAATTTTGAATCCATAATCGAATTAATTAAATAATTGATTAATTAATCTATCAATAGAATGAAACAAGTAAAATATAAATGATAAGGTATATGTATTATAATTACGCATAAATGCCATGTTAAATTTAGTTCATATTCTTTGTTGTAGGCACACTGGTATAAATACGCGTACATTTTTTATACAGTGTGCCGGGAACCGATTTCATGAGAAGGCAAAAAAGCTGCGCTCATAAACATACGGACTTTATTTGCAAACGTTTTTCTGCTTGTGCTTTTATCAAATGGAGTTCACAATACTGGGATCGGAAAACACGATCCGGCCCTGTTTACATCCTTTAGTGCGCTGGATTGGGCACCTGTAGATTTGTTTGTGAGTGGTTTTTGGCCGTCGAAATCAGCTTGATTTGCTGCCAGAGAAATACTGGGCATCGGGTTTGGTGTACCATTTGCTTCACGTGTGACATCAGCATGGGGAAGGGTACGTAACCAATAAATTCAGTCGGTACATATTTTGATATTTTCCCTATATATGATGAATTGCAATATCCAAATTGAAAGATAGACGAGTCTATTAAAGATATTTAACGAAATAACACAGTTTAAACGACACATGAATAACATTTGCTCCTGGAACATTTGTCTTCATACTAACGTGTTGATAATTCTAAAACAAGAAACAATTCATCAATGAAATCAATGATTTCGTTTATTTATAATTTATTCATTCATTTTTCAGTTTTGGCTTTCAAGCGAAAACAGATTTGGCATGTATTATGTTCATTTTGAAGTCAAATACATTAACCCACCATACACAAGGGTATGTACAATTTGAAGTCTCACTATCAATATCGTTTTTTTGCAATATATATAAAACCGTTAACCTTATTGACGCCATTACAATATCATGAATTAATAGTTTAAAACCTTGCTGTATCGCAAAGTCTTTTTTCAATTTATATTATATTATATTATTTTATATCATATCATATCATATATATCATATCATATTATATCATATCATATCATATTATATTATATTATTTTATATTATTTTATATCATATCATATCATATCATATATATCATATCATATTATATCATATTATATTATATTATATTATATTATTTTATATCATATCATATCATATATATCATATCATATTATATATTAAAACGACATTTGTGATTAGTAACACATCACTCATTTGTTGGGTTTGCAATATATATAATTTACCTTAATTATTATAGATTAATTTCAACCTGGTAATTTGCATACGACTTCCACTTTCCTTACATATAGCAACAGTAGTGAGGAAAAAAGTACGAACTACCTGTGGGAACATTTCATCTTCACAAATTTCCGATTTCATCTTCGTGAATTCACGTTTTTAACATACAGAATGCACGAGTTCACGATTCAATTTCACGAATTCACGATTTCAAATTCCCGAATTCACGATTTCAACTTCACAAATTCACGATTTCAACTTCATGAATTCAACTTCGTGAAAGTTGAAAATCGTGAAATAATGAAGCTGAAATTGTGAATTCATGAGAAGAAATCAGGAATTTATGAAGTTGAAATTTTCCCACCGGTCTTTCGTAAAAAATGCATGAAAGTAATTGTTGCACGGCAACATTAAGACTCTAACTTAAAAATATATAGTTTTCCATGTTTCTTTACTATTTCAGTATCAGTGTAGTGCATGGGTCCACTGGCCACCTCCGGCTCCCGAACATCTCGATGGCGCTCCGTTTGAAAAGTTCAATTACTGCGTTCCATTTTAAATCATCATTGATCGTCATATTCAAAGCCATTCAATAACACGGAGCCTACACATCAATATTTGATACAAAATCTTGATTTTCTGAAATTTTTCTCAAGATATATACATGGTTTTATTGTTTGCCTATGTATTGCTGCCAAAACGTCATCAGCACGAAAGACATCACTGAATAAAAATATAAAGTTAATTTACACTGTATACTTTATTAACCAATCTAAGAATATTGTATTAAAAACATAATAATTTATCAAATACAATTATATACAAGGTCAATAGAATGAAACTGAATTGCACGTCGTATGGCGTCAGAAATGACGACAATAAACTAAACGACGTCAAACAAATTGCATTTTTACTGAATGTAGTTAATTTTGTTTCGATGAATCATTCTCTTTAGCAAATGACAATAAAAAGACACATTATCACAAAAGTTGCGATGCGGCCGACGAACGCCCGTCTGCAAATCAAGAACGAGGTGCCATAGGCGAAAATATGTTTTGAAGATTTTTGCCTGTGTTTTGATAAAACAATATTAACAAACCAAATACAAACACAATCATTCAAATCCTTTCATAGTTTGTTACGCAAAACCAAAGGATTTAAAGATCCTGTATGCTTTGTGATTGATATTGTTACTGTGTGTATACCACACTTGCAAAAAATTATATATGTATATAATTATGCAAATAAAACAATTTTCAAACATCGAAAAATATGTAAAATGTGTACTGCAAATATGTGTGCACATTATATTTAATCGATAAATTACATGCATTCATTTCTTATTGGATAATTTAACTTAGAATTTATAGATAATATATTTCTAATTACCTCCCTTTATTTACATAAAATGTTAAATTGGGTAATATCTTTATTGATAATGTTTATTGGAACTTACAATATTGACAAATCTTAATTTGAGCATCATATTTATAAAATAAAACCATGAAAAAAATGTGTTACAGAATCTTTAAGAAAATTTATATATTAAGGTACAGAACTTTAAAATAAGTCGATTGCAAAGGATATCAAACTTACATGTCAGATATAAACACACTTATTGTTTGTTTATTTGTTGTTTATATGCCGATTAAACACAATTTGGTCATAACTCGAAGGTCGATGAACCTTACCAACTTTCTTGGATTTTCCTCCAAATGTCCGACTACTCTCATCCCAAATGATGCTTTAATAAGAGTCGAGAGACAAAAATCTATTTGACTCAATTGTCACGGAGAAATGACGTCTCGATCGAGGATCAAACTGGCAACGACGTCTCGATCGAGGATCGGACCAGCAACCATTGGATTTTAAATCCCGATGTACTCCCAAATAAGCCAGTTGGGCTTAAAAAACTTAAAAGGCTTTAACTTCACAATAAATGCATTGAAAGAGGAAAAACTCTATAAATAACATATAACTGAAATCATTGAAATCCATAAAAAAATTTCTACATTGCTACTTAAATCAAAGATTTATCAGAAAATTGACATTTGGAAGGTAACTTATCACTCAGTATTTAAATTTTGCAAAGAAAATCGGATTTAACACGTGTTCTGATATATTTACATCGCAAAACCTTTCAAAGAAATCGTGTGGAAACCAATTGTCTACGGACAGACGTACATCAAAGTCGCGCCGTTATAAGTCCCGATAACACTTTGAAATTTCAAGATACAATGCACTCTTGATGATGTACTATTTTTTATAAGCTGAAGAAGTAGAGACAAAATTGGCTAAACGATCAAAAACATTGCCTCACATATTGGTTTTCAAAGTATGTCTTTGTATATCTCCGTGATTAAAACTGCATTCACATTTGTATGCAAACTGTTACGTTTTGGTAATACGTGACATTACTGCTTCAAATATAAAGCGATTGGCTGTCTGTTTAATATTAAACAGTTAAATAATGGATGTGTGTTTTATCAATTTATTATTTTTATTGCATTTCAGATCCAATACATAATTGGGAGGCAAGTTAAAAACATATAAAATTTAACCCCGAATTGATTTTAAATTATAATTACAAAGGCTTACAAAACAATACATCAATGCAAAGCGGTATTTTTATTAAAGGATATGCTTAATTGTATTATTCAGATTTTATACAAATGTCAACAAACTGTGGTGTTCGATTTTAAACAGACCTTTGAGCATGCAATTTAATTTGCAAGTGTGTTTTGTAACTTATTAAGTAATCAAGCAGTTTTAAAGAAATTGACAATAATTATTTTTAATTTGCGGATTTTATTACTTTACCTAGCATTACACTATATCTTCTCGTAATTTAAATCTTCATATTTTATTTGACTTTTAAACGGCGTAATGTTGTTTTTTTTTAAATTTTGTTGATACGGCCAAACAATGCCATTATATGGTTTAATTAAGGATCCTTGTTGACTTTACATCTTTATAGACTTTTATATAAAAACTACTGATTCCCCATTATATGCACAGAGCAGAATAATGTTATCGACAATAAACACCTGCACTTATATAACTTTTATGTTGTATCTCCTTCTTATATTTAATCGTCCTTCTACTTTTTCGTCAAATAAGAAGGCATCAATTCGAAACTTTTCAATGCAACTTTTTCCGTGCAATAATATCTTCAGATACTCACAGATCCAATTTAGCCCGAGTCCGCACATTTGCGCCTCTGATTTGGCAATTTTGCGTTTCGTTATCTATTTTTCTTATTTAAAACCCTATTTTGTCATGCTTTCCACGTGCTATCTAGAGCGATTTTATTTGACATTTATCATCTGAAAATGAAACTAACTCGGCCGTCATTGCAGTATGCTATTTTTACATGGCACTCTGAGTCGGGCATATAAAAACGTGCACAAAGCGCTTGCTTACAAGTGTCTATTGTTGCGTTCGCCGTCGTTTGTTTGCAACAATAGAGCTTACCTAACATTCAGTTATATGTTGCATTTATCAACAATACACGTGGTCAATAATTTAGTCAGTTAGATGCTTACAAGACAATAATAGTTAACATTAACAGCTTCAGTCGCTGCTACTTTGCTCCTTTATTTTGAAAATCATTTATTTTTATAATGCGACTATTACATAATATATCTGAACAAAAGTCAATATCTCAATTTATAGTCACAATTGTAGACACAAGAAAGGTTTCTATAGTTGTCGTTGTAAAAACATCAATACTACAAAATTAACAAACACATGTACAAGTAGAGGATGAGTCGGAAATTATTTGAACTTTGATACATGATATAAAAAAAATCATTTTTTAAACATTTATTCATTGATTTTGTAAGTAAGAATATTTATGTAACACAGAGACACAGACATTCTGTTTTCTCTCCAGAAAACACGCATATACACAAACAATCATCCATAAAAACAAATATAAATTTATTTGCTTCACTTTTAGGCACAACAATTTCCGTAAGTCAAACAATTTGAAAACACACATATACACAGTCATCCATGAAAAACAGATAAACAAATAAAACAGTCGAGAAAACATGCCAACACTGAGAAAACAGACGAGAAAACATGCCAACACTGAGAAAACAGACGAGAAAACATGCCAACAATGAGAAAACAGACGAGAAAAGATGACAACACTGAGAAAACTGAAAAGAAAACATGACAACACTGAGAAAACAGACGAGAAAACATGACAACACTGAGAAAACAGACGAGAAAACATGACAACACTGAGGAAACAGACGACAAAACATGACAACACTGAGGAAAAAAGACAGAAAACATGATAACACTGAGAGAACAGACGATAAAAGATGACAACTCTTTTAAAATATAATAATAATACAATAGGTTTAATGGTATATTGGCCATATTTCTGGCCGTACAGCGTCGAAAAGGAAATGCTTACAAATATAGCAAGGCATAACTATTTCGTCATCATGTAAACATGCGAAACAAATAATGAAATATTTCGAAGTTTAATAAACATATTTATTCAAAGTACACATTTCAAAAGGAAAGAAAAAACGTCAGTGCAATCACTTGATCCGAACACTAGCACATTCAAATATTATTCCTTATAGTCTATTCAATTGGTACACCTTTTGGCGGAGGACATAGAACATTGGTTAAATATTGAACGCACTAAACGAAAACAACAGTCTTGTCATCAACATTTTTAAATAAAATTTCTTTTTAAATTTCTTTAAATTCAAATAAATTTCAAACATCAATAAAAAAAAAGAGAAATTTGTTGCGTCCTTATCGGATATATAAAACAGTCATGTGCAGTTTGTGTTCGTCTCGTCAAAAGTAGGGTTAACGTTCTACAAAGGATACAATTAACGGTTTAAACACCAAACATGACACGTGTGTATCTTCTAACACATCTTCTATGTTTATGCCTTATGTGTGAAGTATTTACTTTGCCCTTTCGTAGCAGAGGATCTAGGGTTGCTCGCTTTATCAGCGTTCGTAGACCACCATGGGTATTTGTGAAACCATGGGATCTCTGGGCAAGGAAGTCAGCACGATTTGCGGCGGAGGCATTGCTTGATCCAGAATATTCTATTTACGTTCATGTTCTTACGGCAAAGGGACTGGTAAGTGTAGAAAATAATTTATAAATAAACATACGATTTAAATTTGTTGATACATTCCGAGTCAAGCAAATAACTTATAATAAGTAATTTGTGTTCTAAAAAAATATAGACATCATTTGAAAATATCAATGACGGATAATGAAGATATGTATAATATAATTAAGGACAATAATTTAAAAAAAAACGAATTGAAGAGCCAAATAGTTACAATAATACTGATTATTGTCAGTCATAAGTATTCATAATTTTCAAATTTCAAAACTTATCGAACAATGCGATTTCCTTTTGTTCTTCATACAGTGCATTTAAAACAAAATATCCTAAACACGGACACAAAATAACGCGCCTAAAATCACTTCGGCAAATAAACACCAGATGGTAGGTTGCATTTTCACTCGTAAATGTCCACTCTAGAAAGTGACTGAATATTAAATCGGTAACTATGAAACAAACATAATCCAGTCTGATAATAAATAAAAAATCAACTGTTAGTCACTTTTGATCATCAGCCGTCTTATGCTGATTTATTCGTGAAAATACTAGATCTAGTGTTCACTCGGTGAAATATATTTCGCTTTCTCTCTGAAACCTGCAAATATCCTCTAATTTTTTTAATCTCGGTCGGTTTAACAGTCTTTTATTTAATATAAGTATGCAAACCCACTATCATTCAAACACCCAATCTGTGGAATAAGTCCTAAAGCATACTCTGCCACAAAAAGAAAGTTTGCTCTTTGTTACATTATTTAAGCAAATTGTTGGCATATTTGGTAGTAATGTACTAACTACACTAATTGAGATCAGATTAGTATCGGAACTTTTATCACGTGTAAACAGCTGACGGGGGCGGGGGTTGGGGTGGCGGAGTGAAAGAATTGTGATTTTTGCTTTTTTATTAAAGCGTTTTTGCCAATGGGTATTTTTGAATATTTGAATGGAATATAATTCAAACACAATTCCACATGACGTCACGCCAGTTCCGTACAATCTCTCACACTTTCGTTGATACATTGCCGAGATAGACGCAACATATAATGATAAACTGCAATGCAATAAAAAAGACAACAAGCGTTAAAGAGAAACAATTTGAAACATTTACTGTTCATCATTCCACTATTTACACGAAGCTACAATTTTGACATTTTCAATTTTCAGTTCAAATTTAAGTAAACCTTTTGGTTAATACATTCCTGCAAATTTTGATTTTCAAAATTTGCCAAGATTTTGCTCAAGTTATTAATACAGAATTCCCAAGAATCAAATGCACACTGTCTTTTAGCAATCGAGTTTACTTTATGCTTATATATATATTTTTTTTAATTATATTTTTATTTGATTACATATTATTGGTTTTTAAATTTCAGAATCCGATCTTTGGCAGATTTGTATACTATGATGTGCTTTTCGTTGTCGATTATCTACCAGGAACAATAACTGATAAGGTACTTGAATATTCATAATATTTAATATTATAAATCCTTGAACAGAATTACATTTTTTTTATATAACATAAGGTACTATATATTAACTTTCAGTAAGTATTTTTGATAAACAGCATCCGGACCCAGTTCAGGTATATAGATATATATATCATCATTTGTGAACGATAAACCATGAGGTGATGACAGACAAAATGGTATCTATTTCGATTATCTTCTGTTTACATCGGTGCTAGAAAAACTTATCTTACACCCCCATGTAAGACAAGTCGCGTGCTTTAAATGACGTAATTACCTCGCGATTTTTATCATGAATGAATTTCGTTCTTAAAATAAAGTCATTTTACCATTATGAATGAAGTTGTAAATTCATACGCTACTTTAAGAAAAAAGGCCAAATAAAATTATTTATTTTCGTAATTTCTTTTCAAAATATGACTAATATGTTATATACAAGAAAAAGAATCAAACACCGGCTGGTGTAACAGACCGGAGTATGTGGCTCTCAGGTAATTGTTTAGCGGAAGCTTCGCAGAGTCTGAAACCGCCGTGAACAGCTACCCTCGAGCTTGATATTCCGTTCTGTACCGGCATACGGTGTAAGATTTGTATACGTACTGACATCTATCGTTCTCATTTCAGTTCATATGCAGAGCGCATGTTCACTGGGAAACTCCAAGTGTTGCACATCTGGAGCCAGGTTCAATTCCGAATCGATGCGATCCGTATTGATAATTGTCTCGAGATATTGAGACTTCTTTGCCCTTTTGCCAAACAGAAAGAACATTTTTAATTTATTTTAAATCATTTCAACTTCATAATAAAAGTACTTCTTTTTAAAATTAAATTGCACGTAAATTCTACATTTTTCTCCAATAAATATGTGTATTACGAACTTTATAATTATAATTGAACACCATTGTTGACTTGATTTTTTTTCACCTTAACTAGAATGTCGTACTTTTATCCTTTTACAGCCAATGTAACTTTTCAGTAATTTGAAATGAACTGATAATGACTTATCCCGTAAAATGATTTAGTACAAAAAGTCAAAAAGAACTTACCGATATATCATTTGCGATAACTTTATCTCTAGACAGCTTCAGGATTTGTAAAACTAATTTTATTCCTAGGAATGTGCTTTGTCTTTTACTCAAAGATCAAGCGCATTTGATTGTTTATGATTTAAACCATATCACCATGCCAACAGCTTAAAGCATATCCTAACACTTTTCAAGTTGTTGAGTTCTACAAATTTTCAAGTTATACAAATTTTGGCGATTTGGTGAAAACAATATCTAGTTGAATACGACCCAATGACTTCCTTGGGGTTGACGACCGTATGATTTCCCCATGACCCTGTTGTTTAATATGTCATAAATCAGACATTTTTATGTAAAAGTATATTCAGTTGAGGTAGACCTGCTTTGC
This sequence comes from Ruditapes philippinarum, assembly GCF_026571515.1. Taxonomy (NCBI): domain Eukaryota; kingdom Metazoa; phylum Mollusca; class Bivalvia; order Venerida; family Veneridae; genus Ruditapes; species Ruditapes philippinarum. Next base: position 60,476 of record NW_026856817.1, on the reverse strand, counting down.
TCAGTTGTTGTTGGAATGCTATATTTACTATTATTGACGCTGAAAAAAATAGTATTAAACTGTATACAATTACATAAAGACAAATACTAATTTTATTTCAAATATATCATATTTTATGATCATAAATTATAACGATAAAACACGCGATACATGTTCGCCAAAAACCAGGGAAAAGAATAGCGAAAACCGAGTGCTTTTATTTTTCCGTCAGTTACCAGTTAAAAGATGACAAATAACGCAAGGCATAAAACAACCGGAAGACAAGATACAAACAATCAGACTACGGCTGAAAACCCTAAACGAAAACAGCTGAACATTGTTTCTCCCACATAAGTAGGAATAAGGAAATTTCATATCATTTTATGTATTGCCTACCAACATTGTATAGAGAAAATGTCTAATGTTGTCAAATTATACAGCATGAAAATGCTTTAGAAGCTTGTTCGAAGGTATAGAAACTTTGAGCAAGATTTAAGTTAAGCATATACATGTAGGGACATTATGCAAATAAAGCGGAAGGAATGGGGGATGGTAAACTGTTAAATTTGCTTTTATATTTGATTACGGAATGCCTAATATGAAAATGTTGCATCATTCTAGAGAAGTTTTTATATTAGATAACAAGATTGCGAATAAATAAACTTTGGCACAAAATACACCCGTCACAAATGCTCGATCTCATAACACTGAACATTCAACATAAAATCCCACACATTATGATAAATATTCAAATTTTAAATTTCTTAACTGACCTTGTTTTATATGTTGAATATTTTTGGCCAAGGTATTTAACAATCTCTCTATGTACATGTATGTTGAAAAGTGTTTTCCTCTGACCTCTAAGTGTGGACTTGACCTTTGACCTTCAGACATGGTAACACCAGCAACCATGTTTTCTATATATGTATTAACAATGAATGTAAACAATCGCCAATAAGGTATTCATAATTGACTCGTAGGCAGTTTTGCCCTACTATGAGTCTTAATTTTATTGTCCAAAACGTTTCTCTCTGTGTGTGAGTGGTAGGGGAGAGCAGGGGGCAAGGTGCTATTCAGATCAAAAATCAATTGTTGTAAGACTTACATTATGAAATTACTACGCAGTAAATCTACATACTATGCAATATTATAAGATCATTCAATCAAAACAGATATTTATTTCCTACACCACATTATCAATTAATGATTCAAAAGTAATCAAATAAAGGAAGTCAAAATCTATTTTTTACATATTTGATATTTTGCATACATTTTCATTATCATTCTTTTTTTGCGATTCACTTAAACTCATCAATGTCAAAAGCAAGTATTAATATCTACTAACAAGAAAACAGATCTCGCCAATCAATCAATATATATGTTTTTATCTTATCCATGCACATTGTTTCATGTTTATTATATGTATAAATAAGTGCATTTCATTGTGCAGTGTCATTTGATATGAGACGTCTGTAAAGGGAAGATCACAGACCTTATCAACATGCAGCATTTATGTTTTAATATATTCTTCAGTGCCATTTGCCTCAGTGGTATTCTCGGTGTCGAGATTGGGAAACATGATCCGGCAAGGTTTTCATCATTTCGGGCGTTTCCATGGATACCAGTAGATCTCTATGTACACTATGACTGGCCTGAAAGGTCTGCAAGATTTGCGGGTAGAGAAGTACTGGGAATAGGCCCAGCTGTGACCTTTAACGTAATTGTCACTTCGGCATGGGGATATGTAAGTTATTGTTTACAGTTTTTTAAAATATGTTTTTTCTCATTTCTATCCTCATTTTCTTTCTTTTTTTGAGACAGACAAAAACAGTTTTATGTACATTTGTTTTTACATTTAGAAATGATTTGACAAGTAAATGAACGAGATGTTAACCTTCATCTTACAAAGTTATAAACTATTCCGTGACGAACGCAGTCTAACGCCGTATACAACTTACGCCGGGCGTAACTTACATTGACTGTAGCACCGTTTACAGCTTACGGGTACACTGAATACAGCTTACCTTCTTTGTTGTGGCTAAAAGGATCATTTTCAATAAAGTGTTGCAAAAATCCCCTGTTAGTTGCGGCTATGGTAATGCTGCTTGATATGTTTTAGTTGTGTTTTAGCTAATATTTTTGATACTGTGGTAGTAAAAGGGTTGTAGTGGTATTTAGTTGTGGTAATCTTTACTGTTGATACTGTTTGCAACGACTGCTTTTACGACTCAAATACTACAACGACGAAGACGTTTTAGACCAAGACCTCTAAGACTTCAAGAGCTGCAACGGCGAAAACGTTAACGACCATGACCTCTAAGATTACAAGTATTGCATCGACGAGGACGTCTTCGACCATTACCTCTACAGCTGCTTGTACTGATACGACGAAGACGTCTTCGACCATGACCTCTAAGACTACAAGTACTGCAACGACGAAGACGACTTCGAGCACAACCTCTACAACAACAAGTAAAGCAACGACGAAGACGTCTTTGAGCACAACCTCTACAACTACAAGTACTGCAATTACAAAGACGTCTTCGAGCACAACTTCTACAACTACAAGTACTGAAACGACAAAGACGTCTTCGAGCACAACATCTACAACAACAAGTACTGCAACGACGAGGACGTCTTCGAGCACAACTTCTACAACTACAAGAAACTGAAACGACAAGGTCGTCTTCGAGCACAACCTCTACAACTACAAGTACTGCAACGACGAGGACGTCTTCGAGCACAACTTCTACAGCTACAAGTACTGCAACGATAAAGACGTCTTCAAGCACAACTTCTACAACTACAAGAAAAACAAAGACAAAGACGTCTTTGAGCACAACCTCTACAACTACAAGTACTGCAACGACAAAGACGTCTTCGAGCACAACTTCTACAATTACAAGTACAGCAACGACAAAGACGCCTTCCAGCACAACCTGTACAACTACAAGTACTGCCGAGATGAGGACGTCTTCGAGCACAACCTCTTCGACTACAAGTACTGCAACGACGAGGACGTCTTCGAGCATGACCTCTACGGCTACAAGTACTGCAAAGACAGTGTATAATGTTACATCAGATAGTATCATCAACCTTTGTGTTTTGAGAATATTGAGCTTTGGCCAATTCGAATATTGCCACCGTCTTGCATTTATTCATTATTTAAAAGGCACATTATGCCTTATCAATGAATAAATATCTACTTCTTTAGAAAGGTCAAAAATGAGTTTCATAACGTTTTAATAAGGGTTTTAAAGCATGTCAGATGCTTGCTACCTGAATAATATAGCGCTAAATGTAAAACAATATGTCACAAAAGCTGCAAAATGCTAACAAAACATTATTTTGACTTTAATACAGAATACTTAATCACTTAAAATATAATAATTGACAAACCGCAACAGAAGAAGAAGAAAGATCATGTAATTGGCCAATCAGTTACTTTTTGGAAACTAGTTTTAAACAGCTACGGAAAATCTTTTCACCAAACTTTGGCAAACTTCACTACCATTTATACTTGCACTAAACTCTTGCAAACCATTTCATCTAAAAGATTTAAGGTTTATTTTAAATACTTGATTTCATTAAATGCTATTTAAAATTTTTATCTTATCAAAAAAAATTTTTTTAAAAATTTGTCGTGGCGGAATTTTAAAAATTTGCGATCAAAATCAAGTCGGATTTTTTTCCAGATTCAAAATGGGATTTGTTTTTATTTTATCGAATAAGTTCTTCAAATTTAGCCAGAAAGTCATTAAAGGATGTATTAATCGTAATTTTTTTTATAGTTTAAGTGTTGCTGGTAAAAATAAAATTCACGTTGGAATAAATAAAAATGTTAGAAAAAAATCCAATTGGAATTTCAGTAGCTCTGCCCGGACAGCATAATTCCGGGCGGAATACATAAAATTCCGCCCGGATAAATTTTTTGAATAAAAAATTTGATAAGAAAAAAATTTAAAATAGCATTAAATGAAGTCAATTATTTAATAATTAACCTTAAATCTATCAGGTTAAATGATTTTCAAATGTTTAGGGCAAGAATGAATGGTTGTGAAGTTTGCGACTTTCCCGCTGGTGCAAAGATTTTTCGGTGGCTGTTTAAAAGGAAACTAAAAATAAAAAAGAGATTTTGAGAAGTAGAAATGAAAGCATTTCTGTGGCTTAATAGGCCTTTAAAACAACAGTAAAACTAAACATTACAAAAAGGAAACCAAACATGTTTGATCCTAGCGGCACTTTTTGCAAAAGTCCCATGACCTAGTATATCGTTGCTTAAAGATATTATGGCTTCAATTAAAAACAAAGAGAAAACGAAATTATAGTTACAATTAATTAATAAAAAAAACAAAAACACAAGAGCCCTATAAACTTATAGATACAACATCAAAATCAAGTATTATTATATAAAAGTTTAAATGTTTGAGAAAACATACTTGATATCATTTCCCTTATATTTGCTACATTTTCATGAACACTGAGGTTATTTTAGACAAACCAAGATAACAATCGTAATTTCCTGGTACCATAACATCTTTATAATTATATTTTTCAGGGCTGGAATACGGGCGCCGGAAGGTATGGCATGTACTATGTTCACTTTCAACTTCGCTACAAGACTGTCCCGTTCACAAGGGTAGGTTTATCAAAAAAGAATAGAAACTCTTTAAGAATGACAAGATCACAATTTTCCAGATTATAAAAATACCTTTAATCAATCCGTATTATTTAACAAGAATATATCAAAATACCAACTACATATGATTTATATCACACTTGTTCACTTTCGCTGCAAAATATTCGGAAATACATTTTAATAAACGTATTGGTATATAATCCGTTATTTTGCAAGATATCAACTAAATATGATTTACATCTAATTTTTTCTTTATTGCGGTACATATTTGGAAATGCATTTCAATATACCAATTAGTATATAATCTTCCTTTTTTTATTAAAATGCCAACAATTTTATTTACATTTCATTATTTCTTACTTTCGCTGCAACAGATTTGGAAATCTATTTTATTTTAAACAAACAAATCTCACACACTTATGTTCACGAAAATCTTAATTTAATAGTAAGAAATAATCAATATCTCCTAGAATGTATAATTTATTCACAGTACACTTTATTTAACTTATGAACGTCGTTTTCTCATGCCGGCGTTTTTTTCAGTATCAATGCAGTGCATGGGTCCATTGGCCGCCACCGTTCCCTGTACATCTTGACGGAATTCCTTCAGTAGAATATAACTATTGTGTTCCATTTTAAAAGATTACGCAATGTCATAAGAAATGGTAAACAAACGAAAATAAACATTCTTTTAAAAAAATATCTAATACAATCACTTATAGTTTGTAATTAGCATGTATATTTGACCTTTTGAATGGTAACGTGATGCTATCACGAAAGGTAAACAAACGAGAATAAACATTCATAAAAATAAACACCAACTCACCAACAATATCTTATACACTCAACTATAGCTTGTTATTTACATGTCTTTGAATATTTAATATTATATGAACATACTTGTAATAAAGCTGAAATGTTGGTCATTTCACTTTTTGTTGATTAGTTATTTTCTTAACCCCAATGATGTCTAGCTTAAATAGGTGCAAAATGTCATTAAAATAGTAGCCAAAAATGTCAAGGTGGCACAAATGCCTCTTACCCCCCCCCCCCACACACACACACACTCCCTGAAATCGGTAGTAAGAATAAGTACGCGTACTTATGTCTAAGAGATATTGATGACATAATGATACGTCATATCCCTCGACAAACAAGAGAAAAGTTATAATAAGACATTTAAATTTAGTCAATTATCCAAAAATAACCAACAACTACAAACCTGGTATAGGAGTCTATCTCCCATAAAAAACATTTTGTGTTATATCATGGACCAACAGGGGAATATCTCCATATTTATGATTGCAAATAATAAATCTATATATTTTTGAGTTATCACGGTATGGTACCGTTCACCGGATGTATGACATGTATTAAGTTTCAAGTGAATACGTTCAGTATTTTTAAAGTTTGACGTCGCAAAATCTTTATCAAAGAACTTTTAGGCAGTTTTCAAAAAGTTCAAAAAGCTAAATAATTCTTTTAAAACTAGAGTGATGAGTCTTCAACAGTGATTCAAGATTTTGTCCTGAAATAAGTGTGTAAAGGTACAAACGAGTATCATAGTGGTGGATGAGATATGATACTGCACGAAGTGTTACGCCGACGCGGGAGTATTTAAGTAAATCAGTCCGTCTATTTTCGCCTGGTTGAGCTATTGTTGAAAAAGGACAATAATTCAAAATTTAAAAAAAGTTGAGTTATCATTACTGTGCATTGTACTCTTTCTCAATGATATCTAACAAACAAAAATAAAAAATAAAAATAAAAACATGTTTTTGAGCAACCCTTTTCCCCTAATAGAAAACATAATAAATAATAAGACAATGAACTGGGCGGCTCTCAAGGACATTTACTTAGCAGTCGACACAGCATTATCCAAGTATTATAATCTGAAATTGAGCATAAAAATCTGTCTGAAAATCTAGATCTTTCGGAGAAGAAAATCAATAAAAATCAATAAAAAATGGCGTCAGATATGCGCAATGAGCACGTACCGTTAAAGTGTATTCTATTCGATAAAACTAAAAAGCATGGTTGATAAAAATGTATGCGTCTTGTCACACTGTTGTCTCATGATTTTTCTTTCTTTCTGTAAAAAAAAACAAAAACAAAAACAACAAACAAACAAAGCAAAAAAACCAACAAACCCCCCCCAAACCCCCCCAACAACAAGCAAAGAAAAAAAAAGGAAAAAAAAGAAAAGAAACAAACATCCCCCCCCCGCAAAGTTAACTATTTGAATCACACATGTAAGTGTGATATAGATTTTTAAGCTTCTACACTAAAAAGTGACGATAAAAACACTTTACAAATAAGATTACATAACAGCTGCAATATAATAAAAAAATCCAAAACAAACCAACAAACAAAATCAGCTGTCGTTGAAGATTAAATACCGTTTCAGCCGAATGTTACACCGTCCCATCATTATCATCAACAGACTGAAATGAACCGAGCCTGCAATTTTGCTTTTATTGTCCCAAAGTATCACCCCTTTCATTTCTTTTTCTACCATCACCTGAGTACAGACAATGATTAAAAGTCAGATTTACCATCCCACAAAAGAATATTGTCACATACCGATATTCAAAGCAAAAACATATTTATATGTATTTTTCATTAACAAACGTCCTTCGGTACAGATTTTGTCGTATTAGTACCTCATTAACTCGAATATCGACATTTATTGAATGGATTGGCTGTGGTTGCTCCATCACAATTGCGAGGGCTCTTTAACAGCGTCAGCACCTTGTCAAAATGACTCAATCACATTGAAATAAATGTTATTATGTTATTTCTAAGCAAGTTCTTTGAGCTTTTTCGAGTTTTGAGCAAACGAGGAGGTTTGCACAATGCAGCATGCATTAAGTGGGTTAACATTAGTTTCAAAGAAGAGAAATCACCCAAGATGTGTTCCCTCATAAAGAAAACACGCGAGTATTTTATATGGAGGAAAGTTCTAGCAAGGTCATTAAGGGGTATTTCGTATCAAAAATGTGAGAAAAAGGCAAAGCATTCTTCGATTTTTGAAGAACAAGCATATTCTTGTAAATCGGGTATTTTTTTTAGACTGTGCTAACCTTTTTCAGCTTTGTTTTGGTCGAGGGCTCTACCATGGACGAAAGTTTCGAGGGCTCTCGTGTTAACAGATCACCAAAGTGTGAAAGAGCCAGCGTTTAGTAGAGGTGATTTCCCTAGAATGTTAACAACGAACCTTCCTTTAAGTACGCTTATAACGCAATAGTTCAGCTAAATGAATGCCTAATGGGCTGCATGGTTTGTGTTGTTTTAATTTTAAAATGGCTTCGTCAGATATTCTTTTTTTAAATAATTGACGAATATTACCTTCAAAGATGCAGGCTTCGAGTTCAGTTACCGGGACAGCAATTAAATCTTAATCCAATCCGTCTTTATTTGTTTGTTTGTTCGTTTTATAGCACTTCATTAAAATGACCTTGATTTACAATTATTTTTATCTTCATTAATATGCATAAAGTTAACATCCCTTTGATTGAATACCGAACATATGAAGAAATACAATACACAATTGCTCGTATTTGATGCATCGACGTAATAAACTGATTTGAGATGCAGATGTTAAACACTTATTTTTTAGATAACGTAATATTGTCTTACATTCTCTTATTGTCATGGACTTTATTTGAACTATATAAATAAATAAAGATTGATATTGGGTTTAAAATTAAATTTATTTGTTTGAAATAAAAGCTGAAAATAATAACGACAAGGTTGCTTGTTGTTGTTGTTTTCAGAGATATTATCAGAATGATGTCCTCTATCACAATAGCAGTAACAAATGTAGTGAACTAAAATGTTCTTGTCTATACAAACAATAACCCTAATTGAAAGTTAAATAATTTAATGTTTTATGTTTTGCTTTTAAATTGTATTTATTTAATATTCAAATATTATATGTCGTCTTCATTTTCAGAGTTCTAATTTATTATAAGATGTAGCTCTTATTAGTATCTTTCTAATGTTTTTAAAGAAGGAAGGGAAGATATACCTTTTAAATATCATACATCTACAAAAAAGCATGTAACATCTGATGGAGTTGTTAATATATATTTTTTTCAAGAAACATTATTTTTTGGTCATGATACTTTTCTTGCCAAAAAAATCAGGGTATTATGATTATTCTGTCCCGAGATAACAAATCAAAACAAAACAGCCCGCTATGCTATTGAAATTACCTTTATTACGAAAATTCCTATTTCAAGAAATGCTGATGTAATTAATTTCTTTGTAAAAACGAAAAACAGAAAACTTAAGTCAATGCATGTAATTTAAAACGAATTTTATCTACGAACTACACCAAGGCAAAGTCACCATAATGGCGCTTTTAATCAAGGAAATCTGACGCAATTATTGGATTCATGCATTGGAAAACCGTCAAGATGTGTGAAAGTGGACGGAGGAGACCAATGTATCCAGGCAAAGCAGGAGTACTGAAAAGAAAATTCAGTAAATTAAACAATAAACTTTCATATTTGAACAACAAAAAATATGTTAATTTTATTTGCCACATGTTAGAATTACCACAGGGACAATAGGGATCATGGAGGAAGAAAGTGTAACCCTTTTTAAACGTAACCCAATAACAGTGAAAATGATGTCTCTTTGCAGCTCGATTTATGGAGCCCGTTTTGTTTATTTTTCTGTTGTTGTTACTTCTCCTTTTATAGGTGAACGGTGCCGCAAGTGGTTAAGATGTATGATCGTGGTTTTATAGAATTGTAGTCACAAATTACACAAGTCCTGGCGAGTTAAAAGATTTAATTTGGTGTGGTTCTAATAAGTTACATCACAATGAAGCTAACATAATAATGTTCAACCATGTCAACCTGAAACATGCTCAATAAATGTTAAGTGCATTATGTAGTTCTGATAACCAGGGGCCGTATTCACAACTGATCTTAAGTTAATTTTTTGACTTAAATATAAGATTTTTCTTATATTTTGAGAAATTATCTTAGATTTAAGATAAGAATCCGCAATTTACTTAAGTGGTATTCACAACTGTTTTTTATCTTAAGTTTTGTCTTAAGATGGACAATATTTGTCTTAAATATAAGTCAGCTACTACCCTATCTTAAAGTTAAGAAATTTCTTAACTTGGCAGTAAATTATCTTAAAAATGGCGGACAGAAAATCGCCGATTCGATTGAAAACTTGCTTTTTTAACTGGTATAAGATATATCATTGAGGTAATCAACGCCAATAATTACTGCAATAATGATTTCGTTCAAAGTAATTTATAAACACGAAAAATGTGAGAAAAACAAGGGAGTTAAATCGGCAAAATATTACTATCCAGATAAGCACTGAGAAAACTGGAGTGCACTGCTCTTCTGACAGCTCAATCTTACTTGTTTTTTTTGCTATCCTTGAACTATTCATAAAAATTGTTTGGAATTTGTGAGCATTTGAATGAAATTTTCTGTATAATTAGAACAGTCAAATCTGCAGAACTGGAGATATAAGCTTGCATACCTCTTAATGTTCTAAACTACTATGCCCGCAGCTTTCAGTATGTATAAAAACAATCTGCAGTGCAAGCACTATCATAATGTCAAAAATAGAAAGCATTGGCTATATACTTGGTCACAGCTTCTGAAATATGTATTTTCTTCTAACATGTATGTGTGATGTCAAAAAAACTGTTCATGTAAAGTTTTACATTTGATCATGCAATTAAAAGGGAATAAATAATAAGAAAACAACCTTTGACTTGTTTACACACTAGGTGATTTATCTTTTAGAAACAGAACAGCTGAAAAGCATGACATGTAATTCAAATGCCTTCTTTTTGTATTATTTTAAAAGAACTTTTATCGCAACATTTCAAGGAAAAAAAATGAAATTTTAGCCATCTGTCTGTACTAGGTTAAACTTTCCATGCATAAATAAGTTCTACCTTTACCATGGGCTTCATACACTAATTTATACAAATTTAAGCAAGTCACTTCACTGAGGCCTCTTCTATGCCCCCCCCCCCTCTATTATTTAATTTTTTTATCCTTTAAGATTCAAGTGATGTAATGGCTAGTCTACCCCATCAAGTTCAGTCATGTTATATGAGCCGCGTCACGACAAAACCAATGTTATGCGTTTGCGACCAGCATGGATCCAGACCAGCATGCGCATCCGCACAGTCTGATCAGGATCCATGCTGTTCGCTACCAGTTTCTCTACTTGTAATAGGGTTTGTAAGCGAACAGCACGGATCCAGATCAGACTGCGTGGATGCGCAGGCTGGTCTGGAGCCATGCTGGTCGCAAACCCATTATGTTGGTTTTGTCGCGACGCGGCTCATATGTGCTTGAAGTTTTGCCAATACATAGGCCATGGCCTTGACAAGTAACATAAATGGAGTATCCATTTCCCCCAAATCGATCCCCATTTTAGGCTATAAAACTTAATAAAGTTTTATACTTAGATATAGATTTTCATTTTATAATTCATGTTGCTATCCCTTCTACATAATCTACATCTTTTAGTTTTATATGGTACTTTGACATGTTTTCAGCTGGATTTGACAGCGTATAAACACCCGGTTCTAATTTTAGACATTGAAGAGCACTTCCGTTACTATTTTTAGTAACGGAACCCCACTTTCATTAGCAACCAACTTAAGATTTTTTAAGTGAAATATTTACTGCTTAAGATATTTCTTAAACTTAAGAAAAATATTTGCTAAGTTTTACTTAAGTAACTTTCTGAATATGACTTAAGCTTAAGATAAAAAAATTTCTTAGCTAAGATTTTTTTTTCAACTTATGTTTTAACTTAAGAAATAACTTAAGATCAGTTGTGAATACGGCCCCAGAAGTGCACTTAACAAAATATCAAATGACCAGTACGCTTGTTCTTGAATAGCACCCATTATAATGGACAGATAATTTAACCCATATGATATGGAAATGTTTTTTAATAATTATGATCAAGTTATTATTTTTTTATGGTTTTATATCAATAATATGATGCTCAAATTAAGATTTATCAATTTTGGAAGTTCCAAAAAAAGCATTATTTATAAAGATATTACCGAATTTAACATTTCATGTAAATAAAGGGAGGGAATAAAAGTTATTTTCTATAAAGTCTTAGTCAAATGTTGCTATAAGAAATGAATGCATATATGTTAATAATTTCATATAATATGTACAAATATTTGCAATACATATTTCAAATATTCTTCGATGCATGAAAATTGTTTTATAAGCATAATAATATACATATATATAAATTCCCTTTGTGTGGTATACAACCTCAATTACAATATACAGGATCTTCAACGTTAATTTGACACGCAAACGCTAAGGTGTTAACGTTCACGTATAAACGCGTTGACATGTCATTTTCGTATAAACGAAGACTAACAATTAAACTCAAATAGGTTGATTTATTTCTTCTGCATGTAAAATGAAATCGGCTGAATTTATTATCTTACCTTGTCACTAAGTCCAGGGAATGTCACATAAAATGTCACCCGGTACATTCCAAATCTACCTAATGGTCCAGCTCCTGGTCCCTAAATAATAATAATAATGATAATCATCATCATCATAATCATTTACAATTTCGGGCATTTGTACATTGTACTCAATTTTTGTAATTGTAAATTCTTACTTTTGAATGACAGTATACCATAATGGCCAATTGTTAACTCATTTAGGCGCGCTAATTTAAAATGCTATATATTCATAAGTTTAAAGAGAGTTTAATGGTGTTTTTGTAAAAAAACAAAAACAAATAAAAACCATCATTTTTCTCAAAATAGGCAAACAGAAAACTTTTGTTTAAATGAAAAGATTGATATGTAATGATGCAGACACACTTTAACCGAAAAGAATGAAATGTAATTATGCGTGCAATGAAAGGAGAAATGGGAAAAGATCTTCCACCCTACAAAAAAAGATATTTCTCATCTTAATCGAATAGCAATAACAGAAGGTTAAGCAAGACGAATATTCGAAGAAACGAAAGTACTTACTATTCCCCATGCCGTTGTCACTTGTATATTGTATAAACCTGGGGGCGCACCAACGAGCGTAGGCCAAATTTCACCCTTTGCAAATCTTGCAGATCGTTCCGCCCAGTAATCAGCATCGTCTAAAGGAATCCAAGGAAGGGAAAAGGGTCTTGATGACCGCGCATGAACATCGTCGATAAATGGTTCACAAAACACCCCATATTGCAAATATAAGCATATGATGACGCACATACCTATCATTTTCATTTCAAACGATGTTTACGAGTTAGTCCGAGAAAAGTTGCCAGGACCACAAAGTAAGCAAGATTCATTTTATACTTGTGCTTCATTACCTCCTAGACTACAAAAAACCATTGAGTTTTAACGGTCCAAAAATCAACATTATCGCATAAATTATGTTTTCGTTAGATTAAAGGTCACAAATTATTAATTTATATTCTGATCATCTATCTTTATAAAGATTGACTGTGATCAAAACCAAAACGCAGTGCGTTATTTTCTTTAATTTGTTTGAGCAGTTACATATTAATTTTTATGTTCGAATTCACAAAAGCAACGCTGTATGCAATTATTAGAAAAACCATTTAGCCGAACTATATATGTTATTGATAATAAGTCGCAGAGTATTCAGATTGAATAGAAAACGCATCTATCTAGCCCCCTCCCACTAGCACCGACTTAAGCGTTAGTGTTCAATTATTATTGTTCAATTTATTAACGCTAAAATGTCGGAATTGTGGATCCCAAAGTACCAAATCACTTACACGGAAATCCCTATCCTCTATCTAACCCAATGATAGATTCTATAAGTCCGAAACCGGTCTCATATATCATACTATAGACCAGCATAGACTGTATTAACCATGTGTAAGTGTGTAGAATGGACAGATCGGAGGAATGTCGATCAAAGCGATAAACTAATCAATTTTGCATTTTAAAACCGAAGCGGCTATAAACATTTGTGCATTTTATGTGTGTACAACATTAGGTGGCCTTGAAAAATAAAACTGTTTCGCTTATCTTCAGTTTTACAACATTGTCTTCATATGGGAATTTGTGCTAAAACGACAATCATGGCAATGCACACCCTCTTAACGCCACTAATGTCATGAAATAAATAAAATGATAATAAGTGACCGTTTACACGTTGATGGGCATAAGTAACTTTCATATCCAAAATTTAAATAATTTTCAAATATTGTTACAACTCATTGACCGCCATTCAAAAGGCAATATTTTCAATACTTTCAGTTTTTATAGTAGCTTCCATACTTATTCTATTACTATCACTTTTTAAACATTTCGGGCGCCGTATTTAGGGGTCACCGTGTCTTCATATATTTTCCTCATCAATGGCGTGATTGTTGTCGTGGTACATTACAATGATTACAAATGGATATATAATTTTTAACAAAACTATTTATGTTGCAACAGTAAACTATTTTTGAGATTGTAAACAGCTATTTTCATAACTTCAAGGTTAAAGCTATTTATTTCAGTTAAAGTTCAAATGCATTTGTTTGCACTATTACTTTAACACGTGACAATAAATTACTTTAAATAATATGCTAAATAAGATGAATACAGTAAATAGTAAAAATGATACCTGTTTTCGTTTTATCACAAATTCAGCAAAGTGACAGCCGTAAAGTGAAACTAATTGTGTTTGTTTTTCTAAATAGATGTGAAAATAGAGCTTGATTGCCACACTCAGTTGAATTGCTTATCAAAATACAAAATAGCTTGATGATAGCGCTGGCGAAGAAATTTATAAACTCCAGCACAACAGCAAAAACTAAAGTTTTTACTACAGTAAAACGTTTATTATTAACGCAACGCAAAAATTAACAATTACGTATTTGATTGGGCAATTTAGTAACAAAATGTAATTAATGTTTGTTTTTTTTTTAATTTTTTGCTGTCTGACCAGAGATATGTCTGGTTTCCCTTCTGTTAACAAACAAGGAAAATGTAATATCCTTCTTCCATTTTGAAAACCTTTACATCAGTCTAGTTAAGCCACACAATGTTGAAACCTTTTCAAGGCAATGAATAAGTTGAGATAGATACCTAGCTAGAAAAATTTGAACAGACTTGAAGAAGAGAAAATGTGAGTAAAGAACAATGATATATTAACTTACAATAATGTTTATAAGAAAAAGCAGATTTATGATATTCTACGGGTGCCGATAAAGACCCATATATTAAGGACTACAAATCATTAAGAACTGCTTAAACCGTAGACAATTTACAATGTAGTACGTTTGACATAGCCGATATTCCCCTAATTATGCAACTACAATACAACTTTACTTAAGGGATGTTTAAAGCTGCATGCCTCCAGATGAGCAAAAATATTTCAAGAAAATTAATACTGACAAAAATGTATTAAAATATTAAGAGAGTAAAACATTCAAAGTCCAAGTTATATTTTCCATGTTATGTGCCGTTTAAGACTGATTTTGCAGTATTTTATTACCAACGCAGTAGGGGCTATTTTTACATATGTACCACTGTTTGGTAATTTTCGTGGATCGTATTGTCGGTTGCAAATTGTTAATATATTGATTCACCTCACAATATTTTACTTTTAAATACATTTCCAAAATGTTCATGAAAATTTATATGAATCTGGAGGCGTGCTGCTTTAAAATGAGACTTATTTAAACAGTGTTTAAAAAAACACACAAAAAAACAAAACAAAACAAACAAACAAACAAAAACAAACAAACAAAAAACAACAACAACAAAAAAAAAAAAAAAAAAAAAAAAAGCAAATGTTTGAAATATAGCATTAATTAATACATCAAATGTTTGAATTACATTATATGAAATTTCAATTTTAAAAATATAATAATATTTCAGTTTAAATTTGTAAAGACATGAAACAAGTTTACACTTCTTTTGGACTTATAAACATCATTAAAAATACTAGTAAATGATAAAGGTTTTAATAAATTCCTTGTGCATCGTTATATAATTTACATAATTACATAAATCAGTCTTAAAAGTATCTTTGTGTGAGAACAGTTAATTTCCCAACAATAATTAATGCATAAATTTGCTTTAGATAGAAAAAGAAAACAAATATAAAAACGAATTAAAAAAAACAACAACAAAAACAAAAACAATTGACCTTTTCCTTTTTCAATGTTACAAAATCCAGGTATAACGGCGACTACTTTTTTCTGCCATCAGTGCACCGTTTCGTCTGCTTTGAATACATTATTCAAAATGAAATTTGTGATATTTGTTGTCATCTTTAGCTTGAAAATATTTAATGGTGTGTTAAGTGAAACTCTTTTAAGGTCTCACCACTCACGTGCACCAACAGTATTTTCGCTCCCGTGGATTCCATTGGACGATGCTGACTTTTGGGCAAAACGAGCAGCAATCTTCGCGAAAGGGGTGTTATGGCCGGATATCGTCGGTGCACCTCCGGATCCCAACAACATACAAATTACGTCGGCATAGGGTCTAGAAAGTATTTTTTAATTATTATTTATATTGTTCATTATTTATGCTTTAGGCAAAATCCAGTATTGGCCCATGTTGCGGTGGGGTTGCCTTTTAAGTTTTAGCCAACAGAATTGCAACACCCGTTTAACCCTGCATGATTATTAGAGGAGACTAAATGTGTTCAATTTACTGGAGTCTGTGCCTCTCTAGGCTTCAGAAGGTAAACGTGCTTTTTACCCCTCGTATTAATTTAAGTTTGTAGCACACGCAGGTAGTCTAAAACAGCTTACTCTTTCGGCACTATATGACCTTAATTGTGATGGTGCACAGTGAAATGGAACAAAAATCAAGAAATGCATTAGGTTCAGCTCTAAAGCCTTAATAGTAAAGGAAATATGAAATGTACATTTATTGAAATCAAAATGGGGTATATAATGACCATTATATAAATAGATATAACAGATAACTAGATAAAAGAAAATATCTTTTACTTCAACTACAATGCTGTAGATCTCTATTTTACATTTGTTTGTTTGATACAGATTCCAGGAAGTGGACCTATGGGTATATGTGACATTTTACTTGACTTTTTCTGAACAAGTTACTAAAGAAGTCTTTTTTCCAGTTTTGTTATATTTTCAGTTTTATAGTGAAAGATTTAATGAACCAGAGTGCATTATGTTCTTATAGCAATTGGCACCATTCAGCTTTTATTTACAAATATACATTATATGCATGGCGGACGCTGTGATTCTAAGACACTTTGTAAACTGTATCGCTGTTTCCTAAAAGTATACTCAAAAGTTCCAAATGTATACAACACATAATGATATCCAAATGTATATAAACACATAATGATATTCAAATGTATATAACACATAATGATATCCAAATGCATTAATCACCTGCACTTAGCTTATTATGATATCCAAATGCATACAGCACATAATCAATTAGATACATACATGTATAACATGGCTTTTTATTTTGACTTTTTGTACGCCAATTTTAACAAATGTTTAGTCATGTCAGCATGGAGAGACAGATGATCATTTGATTCAAAGTGCAAGAACAATTTTAACGTAGACATTACTTTTCGCCAATAACCAACAACGCCTTGTATACATATCTAATGGGCTCTACTACTGACTTTATATTGTATTATACCTTACGTTATAAAAACTCGTAAAGTCACATTTTAATGTGAAATGCAATCTGTTATTACTCATTTATCTTTCAATCAGTATTAATCGTTGTTCAGTGACTGATATTCCTCAATTTGTTTGGTGATATTTTTCATGTATATATTTCAGTATTCATGCTTGGCCTGGGTTCCTTGGGTTCCATCCGCAATGACTACGCATCTTGATGGTAGTCCATTTGATGAGTACAGCAAATGCGTTCGTTTTCCTTGAAATACAACCGCCAGGCAGTTCTGCATCTACAAGATGTAGAGGGGATATTGAACGATAGACTTGCCGACGGAATTCATTCTTTATAGTCTGTTTCCTAAATCATATTTCTAACACCACACAATTCGCCTGTCGTTCTGTTTCTTTAAAAAGTCCATTTAATTATCATATGAGATCCACATTATTTCAGACACGAGCGTGTCTCTGATTAAAACCAACGACTTTATGTAATCTAGACCAACAAGAAAGACACTTAATAAATATTTTATGTAGATCTATAGACAAAATGTATAAATCTTATTCTAACACTGTTGACCATTACGTTGTTCCTAGTGACCGCAAACTATAAAACAAAGACAGTTAACTACTCACAGTATGGTTCTACCAAATATGAAATCATCAATCAATTAATAAAGGTTGCATGGAATTGTTTGTTGTCTGATTTGACGACGATTTGATCTTTTGGTTTTTGGTCATACCGGTTTCTTGGTGGTCGATCCACTTGACCGTCTTTCCTTGAAAACTAACTAGTAGTTATCAATTTATTCACAAGTGATATACTACTTATATAACATGATTTCTGTATAAGCGGTGAGAAAAAAGTCATTTAACTGGACGTCATTGATCAATCGTCACTGAAAAATTACACCTCGCACGAGGTCGAACCATCTAACTTTGGATTACTAATCAGATGCTAAAGTTGTTTCAAACTAAGATGCCAGACGGTTTTTGATGAATTAAATCTTAAAATTTAATTGTTAGCAATGATGTTCTTGGCTTTGACATCAGTGAACCTAAACTACAACCAAAATGAGACAAGTATCCAAGGTATTTGTTGAATATGGAATGTATCGGTCAATGAGCGCGGCTAAAAGAAACATAAGGAAAGCGCGTCAGATTTAAGGAACAACAGATGTTTTTTCGCTAGTTTGTTTATTTGTTTGTTTTAAATGACACATATAACATGGCAAGTATCTCCAGCACACCGAATATCAAGAATAATAAAACAAATTATGCGTTATTGTATTGATAAGTATCGAGAACACTTACACACCGTGTTACGAGTTGTAATTATTATTTTTCGTTGAGCACAAATGTGTACGAAGGGAAGGGCTTAATCTAATGTCACTAGAACTTGTTGCCCAACTCATTAGCTTTTTGTTATATACTCATCATTTGTATACTATTTGACATGTATTTGATGTACTAGGAATGTACTTCTTTCTGGTATACGAAATTTGAAATTTTATCGGAAGAAGACCAAATTGTTTTCAAAATATCATTTTATCTTTTTTTTTTGTAAACTTATTTTCATCACCTAAATTTCCAACGCGAATAATCGTTTGGTCACTGTATAAATTTTGCCGCTTGTTATCTTATTTGATAAAAGGCCGGGAAGCAGCGAGTGCCACTTTAAAAGGTAACGATGAAACATTAGAGAAAAAACATTCTGCTAATGAATCCTTGTTGAATCCTTATCATCTTGCATCGAGAAAAAAACAGAATTATTATATTTTGATAGTGTTATATGTGTGTTTCTGAATTGGGAGGAAATATTGAAAAATAAGGGCATTTTATAGGAAGAATTAAAATTAAAACAATACATTATAAAATAGGAACTGCGAAAAAGGGAACGGTTCAAAATAGATTCTTTGTATAGAAATTCTATAAAATTGTATTATTATGTTAAAGCGAGCAATTGACAGAGACGGAAAAAAGTTCATCAAATGTATTGAAAATTTGTGAAAATAGACTACATTGAGAACAGAAAAAATTGGCTCTTCTTGGTAAATATCTTAAAAATGGATACGTTTAAGATGGTGGATATTGCTTATATCACATTTTATAATCTCAACTGTACTGATAATAATTACATTGAATGTAAAATTGCCTACTGGCTTTGGCGGATAGTACCCATTCCGCTTCTTGTGGTTGGCATATTTGGAAATGTGTTCAGCGTGATTGTGCTATCAAGACCACGGATGCGTAAGAACTCGACATCAATATATCTTCTATTTCTAGCCGCATCTGATATGGTCAGCTTGTTGTTTGGTCTGCTACCGGATACAGTATACAGTATAACGGGTGTCAGGTTTGTTGATCGTTCTAAAATTTACTGCAGAACACGACTTTGGGTCATTCATTCGTCAGTCGCGTTTTCTGTATTGTTGCTTACATTACTAACATTGGAACGCTTGTTATTAACAAAGGCACCAATTCGCGCACGAAGATTATTCACACCTAAAACATCTTTAGTTGTTTGCATGACTACCCTTTTTGTCATTATTCTTTCAAACAGTCATATTGTTTATGGATTTAAACATTACCTGAACAAACAAGAAATCCTTGAAGAATTTGGGAAAGACCTATATCCTGTTTTACATTTCCCGTGTGCATACGTAAATAAAACGTATAGGGCATTTTACACCAGGACATGGGGAGTGATTGTTCTGCTGGTATTCAACTTTATACCAGCAACAATTATTCTAATAGGAAACGTTACAATCGCTGCTGACATAATCCTGAGGAAGAAACGTCTTAACAAGACCTACCCGACATTGCATATATCCACTGTAAATTTACAACAGTCATGCAGAAGCCGGACATGCAGCCCTGTTTTAAACACGGAACCCATTTCCATACAAAGGATACCTCCAGTTTGTCCACAAATAGACAATCAAAAAGGTACAAACAATCCAGAAGGTACACCAAGAACAAAATATACAAAAGTAAAGACAGTTGGTCAGCACAATAATGAAATTAAAAACCAACCCTTGACGCGTTTGAAAAACCAAACACCACCTGCTAAGGCAAGCAAAGTAAAGGCTCGTTCCCCAAGTCGCATGCTGTTTACAATGACCATATTTTTTATGGTGACTTCGTTTCCTTACACTTGTTGTGTTGTATTAAAATCACAAATAGGTGAGTTGAAAGAAAGGGACATTTCCAGGTGGCAACTTCTAACTATTGTTGTTCTTATACTAGGATGGTGCAATAATGCATTGAACTTTTTCCTGTATTTTGTGAGTGGAACATTATTTAAACAGGAATGGAAGAGATTAGTGAAGTCCGGAAAAATCAGATTCTGTAGAATATTCGAAAGATAACATGGAAAAGCGATCCGAAAAATGATTTATTCAACAGAAGGAATTTGTAAAAGATTTTAAGAAGTAATTGCAAACACGTTTTTCTATTACGGTGACTAGATTTTATTCGAGTGGCTTTTTGGAAATGATTATTTTGACATAACTGTCATATCTGATGGGACCATGATACACAAGAAGTTGTATTTTACATTTCTCTTCGGTTGAAAATTTGTAAAATGTTAAAGGAAAAGAAAAGTCATTGTAACACTTATTAATGTTCTCCGGTAGCTTGAGTTAAGATCAAGCCGGTGCTATGGGGCGTGAGGGATGTTGCATTTTTCATTATTCCTCGTGTACAGACTCAATCAAATCGAGTCCGCAATTTTCATGTTATTTTGCCGTTTTTAATGCCTCCGAAAGATGACATTTCTCCAGATATTGCCTGAATAATTGAGAAATAAAAAAAATATGAATATGTCCTTTTGTCAAATGTGTTCAAAAGCATTTAATTGGATGGGGTATTCATTTTTTAACGCTTTACTGAGAAGAAGGAGTGTCATGGTTAACAAAGTGCTTACCGTTTAACGACGATCTTATAACCGTATTAACCATACCAAAGGAATTCTTATATTTTAAACATTTAACAATTTTACTTTATGACAAAATACACATTTCGTTCCTATTTTTTTTATAAAATTCATCATGATAAAATATATCCAAATAAAGAGTGTGTGGAAATAAAGAGTAGCTTTTTCCGTTAGGGCCGTACCGTACACAATAATACAGTCAGTTCAAGTAATATCACATCTTGTTATACTAAGAAAAGAGAATATTTAAAATCATTCTTAAGTTTCTTTGGCTATTTGTCTAATACTAACCTCGGTTACCTGTTTCCTGTACCTGCTACAGACACTGAATTTTCTAACCGAGTTTTGTCTAAACCCCGGCCGAAGCCGTTTAGACGGTTAAAAGTGACACCCCTTTGTAACGTCAGAATACCGGTACGTTTATGTGTTAACATTACTCATTACTTTCAGAGCATCATGTAGAATCAATAGTTGAAGAGGGATATATTTACGTCTAAATGCTAATTATAATGAAACTTTATCGACCACGGCGTATGTACAATGATTTATGTGCTTCTTTTACCTAAAGTATATGAAAAATTAAGCTTGGAATGAAATAGACAAGATTTTATTATCTTGAGATATAAATGTATCGTGCTATTTAACAAAAAGCCGCAACGCCTACCATTTGTTTCGATGATTATTACCAACACATGTACAGTTGCTTATCTATAAAACAGACAAATGCATCATGACAACACCACCTATTCTAGACATTCCAACATTTTCATAACAGTCCGTAAGGCAAAGGAAATGCCATTTGGTTATTTCTCTATCTTTGAGTGTCATTTAACCGATATTCCTTTTAAATATCATTTACTCTGTACAGAAAAAATGATGTCGTAAGTAATCAATAACCATTAGTTTCAACAGTTTAAAACACGACCTCTTCCAGACCCTTAGAATTCTGTTAAACAAGCTTTGTTACAAAGGTTTTCTAAAGATTGACTGTTACAATGGATAGACCAACAGTTGTTATTGGAAAATTTTAAGGATAAAACATAAATCTGCCTAAAATATAAGAAATACTGTCCACTCTTTTTATAAAATGAACATTACAGGTAATTTCCGACGGAAAGAAATTTTCAGGGACCACGTAATTAATTTATCGTTCAAGCAAAGTAAATTACAAAATTAAAAGGAAATATGGCAAAATATAAAAGTATCATTTTAAGTATTGTTGTGCTCAGAGACCCTTAAAGTTTTCATTTTGATTATATCATTCTGACTTTATCATATCATATTATACCATACTGTTACAAATCTATTTAATCCGTACTACCGGGATTCGTCAAAGAACAACATGACTGACACTATTTTCTGTTTAAAATTATATGAAATTTTCATAAACTGAAAGAAACATTTCCAAATCAAACTTACAACATAAAACTGGCATAATCAAATCTTAGAGTATAAAATATTCAGCATACCTTACTCGCCCTTTCTTCAAACTTAAGCAGTATTTAATTAATTCTCTGCATTATAGAAAAATTGGAATAAATCATTCCAATAGGCACGAAAAATATGAAAATTAAGCTTTATTTTCACTATTCACATTTTAATGAAATTCTCAGAAACATCCGGCATTTAAAGTAATTCAAATCACACAGTGCATATTAAAGGAATACAGCAAGAAACGACAAGGGCATTTTAATTTCTGTAGATCAACAAATACCTGGTCATCAGAATAACAAGCAAAAGTTATGAAATCCTAATATGTAGTCTTTCCGAAAAACAAAAGAAACAAATAAAAAATGCTACCGGTATTTTATTGTAATTTGTAATCATGCTTCGTGTACAACAAAATGATATATATGATACAACATTTCGTTTTCCGTTCCTAACATCGATCATAAATAATTATTAAAAAAAAATGTTGTTTTTTTACTCATATTTCTCACTCAGTGATAATCGCTTTGACTCATTTGTCAGAGCTCAGACTTTTAAAGCTTATTACCCTTCTAAAATGCATCGTTTGCGTATGGTACTGTAGCTAAATGCGCCCGTTATCAAATAAGTACTGATTAAAACCAAGGTGCACACACCTGCGTCTGCTAGATTTCTTTCTGTAATTAGTACACCCGGGTGGGAATTAGTAGAATCCTGACAAGTATTGGTCTATCGAGTCGGTCATGTTTGGAGCACGGCAAATTCTTACTCCTTTCGAACAATATCAATGCGGATGTATTTCCGTCAGCAGGAAAGGTTTGTAACTTATGTATCTCTATTTGTGGAGACCTTTCGGTGGTGTTTATGGTCCTTTGGGATCAACCGAGTCTGCAAATTCAGATTAGCATTCAGTCACCATTTAAAAGCGGGTGGACTTAAACCAATGCTTATTTTCACAATTATCATACTCCGCGGTGAACGCATCATTTAGATGAAGAATAGTTTAATTATAGTTTAAAGCAAAACGAAACATTGAATACACATTCATTATGCAGCCCTTCGAAGAAGAGGGGATATATTGTTTTGCTAATGTCAATCTGTCTGTCTGTATGCCGGTCTGCTCGTCGGTAGACAACATGGTTTCCGCTTATTATCTTGAAAATTCATATTTCACATAGTGATTGGTCATAACTAGTAGATGACTTCTATTGATTTTTGGGTCACTAGGTCAAAGGTCAAGGTTACAGGGGCCTTGAATGGAAGTATGATTACCACTTATTATCTTTGTATGATAGTATGATTTTAGCTCATTATCTTAAAAGATAATTATCACAAAGTCTTCATATTTCACATATTTATTGGTCATAACAAGCAGATGACCCGTATTGCTTTTGGGGTCACATGTTCAAAGGTGCTCGTCACAGGGCCTTAAATGTCAAAATGGTCTCCGCTTATTGAAAACTATTTATCACAAAGTCTTCTTTTTTCCATACTGAACACTTCCATGTACCCATTTATTGCAAGTTTTTATAACAAAATTACCAATAATGTAAGTCAAGGAGAGAGGGGGGCATATGTGTCGTTAGACATTTTTTTTGCTTGTTATTATTAGGATACAGTTTAAATTATGTGACTTGTAAACACCAAGTATTCCTGAAATAAATCAACTGAAAAAATATTTTAAATAAAAGAATTATTTGAGAATTCAATAACTATGTCAGTGTTTAAGCACAGAAAGCCGAAATTGTATCCAAACAAAAAAATAACAATTAAAAAAATCCCATATATATACTATATTTTTATAGTATATATATGGGATTTTTTAATAGTATTTTTAAGTTGGATTGAATTTCAGGTTACCGTGGTTTACTATTTTCAATATTTTGGCATATAATTAAAATACTCATTTACATGCAGAAGAAAGTGTGTTGCAAAATAAATTGAAATACATCGTATATCAAGATTACAGTGAATGATGAAGATGGTAATTTCATTAAAATTTGTATTCCCTTAAATATTAATATATGGTGTTTAGAGGCACCAAATATTGAAAATCAATTTATACTATTTTATTTATCTATACTATTCTTATTTAAGGAAAAGTTTCTCGCGGTTAAAGATTAGTCGCAGACTACAGAACATTTATCAAAATTATTAAATAATAATAAAAAATCAAACAGGCAGTAAACAACTATATATATATATTAAATATATACATTAATTATAGTAATAGATAAGAGAATTTCAGTTCTCATTTAGATAAGTATTTTATGAAATATGTCTCGTGTTCAATGATGATAATTTTATACTTTTTTTTTCATGAAAATGTTTCACAAATTTTGGTTACAGACTTACAAAGTGAAGTAATGTGTGAACATAATACATTTCTTTAATAATTACTTTTTGAGAAATCACCATGTAAGCCAAGACTCAAAGAACGAAAGAAAGAGCTGCAATCACATGCCTGGTACAGCCCATATTTGTAACTTAGACCATAAATAGTTTAAAAACTGTATTGTCCGTTATAGTTTGATAAGCTAGCTAGCTTGACATAGTTTGAAATTTCTTGTATTTGTTACAGTATATGTCAGCAGACGGTTGTAGGTTATGAATTTTTGACGAATCATTCTATTTTTTGTAAAGTGTTTATGTAAAGAAACATTTGTGTATGTGTGTTTCTCTTTGCCAATTGTAATACAGTAATGTTGGTCATTTGGAACAGTAGTGTAAGGTTTTGCATAATATTTATAATCCTGCATTTGCAAATACTCAGATTTGTTTAGACAGTGTAAATCTACTTGTAATATAGCATTGTGAATCAATAATTTCTGCTGCACAATAATTGTGTTCTAGGTGGATTTTATTTCTAAATGTTTAACTTTTTTTGGTTTAAATTTTTGGAATTGATTTCCCACAACACTGTTGTTCAGCTCATTGAATATAGCATACTTATATATGCTTGTTGAATAAAAACATATATACTTAGTGTGACAAAAAGACACTAGATCTGCGATATTAAAACTGCATTGAGATTTTTTTTGAGGAAAATCAATTGAAATACAATAAAATAAAATTTCACTTAGATATTTTGCACCTGTCAATATTTTGCCCGCTCGGGGGTGGGGGTGGAGGCATACATGGGGTTTTAGACAGAATACCATTCCTGACAGGCGGGAATTTGACAAACTTCTGGAATCCCGGTCCCGGGTAATAGACTTTGGCCGGTTTTTACATCCCGGGACTCGGGAATTTCGAAGCCACAAAATAAAAAAGGGGAGTAACCACGATAGGTCTAAAGACGACGGCGATATTTTTATTTTTTTTTTGAAGTTGCAGACATGAACGCATGAAGGAAGACTTTTCGAATTTTACTGTAGAGAAAATAGTGTGATGGGGCGAAAAGATTGCCCCAGAATTGAGATTTATATTCAAAGGTATACAGGGATTGTATTCTCCATTTATTTTCACCTATACCCAGACATAGTATGCATGGAGCCTAGCGGCATTCCTGTTTGTCATCATCTGTTTTTCGCGAATAGACCTACTTATTTTGCGAGTCTGAGAGGCGTCATCACACGAAGCTCACATATCTCGTATTAATAATACTAAATCCACAAAAGAACGTTCACTTTGCCTGTAGAATATAAACGATTACAGCAGAAAATTTAGTATTTAACTGCAGTATGAATGAACTGATCGAGTGACACAAGACGGATGTTGATAACACACACAGAGAATTATTTTATTTTAATCTATTATTTTAATTATTTTAACGCCTATGCGACCAGTGCAGATCCAGATCAACATGCACATCCGTGCAAGGGAGTCCCAATCCAAAGGCTGAAGTCATGGGACTCCAAGTCAGTAATTCCCGTGAGCCTTGTTAGAATATGATATTTAATTAAGTAAGAAAATGCATTTTAGATATATCAAAATACATTGTGTTTTTTTTTCAGATTTTATGCAATGGTTGATATATTTAAAAAAAAAAGGTAATTTATCGTGAACTAACCTACAAATGAAATTGTATCCCTGCAAATTTCTTATATGTCACATGCTTGTAGTTATAGTACATTATGTAGGGTTAATGGTTTAATTATGTAACAAAATATTCTTTTTTCAACTTTACAATAGAGCTGTTGTTAATTGGACCTGATATCGCAGACTTACTGAAATTGTGAAAAAGTGCCGAGCATTTGGTCAGACCAAGACACAAATTCTGTCATATCGAATCGAAATCGGTCTGATCAATATGATATCTGGGGATTTATTTAATTTAATCTT
The DNA here is from genome assembly GCF_026571515.1 of Ruditapes philippinarum. NCBI lineage: Eukaryota > Metazoa > Mollusca > Bivalvia > Venerida > Veneridae > Ruditapes > Ruditapes philippinarum. Next base: position 33,582 of record NW_026856817.1, on the reverse strand, counting down.
TAAATAGATTGACCTTAAAGAGACTCGTGACTCGTTCATGGATTGTCACCGAGAATGAGTTTAAAAAGAAATCATCTTAAAACTCTTATAAATGATTATTTTGCAATTTGATTTCGAAATTGTAGAAGAAGAAAAAAAGTAAGAAAAAAAGATTTCACCCATGTAGAGATTCGAACCAATTAGGACCTTCCGTTTACTAAAATGAGTACCTAATGGACTGAGCTAGCTTGGCAATTGACATATAGAACTGATATCTATGTAGATAAAAATGAACTTGTACCATCATGTGATTAACATCGATCGACCAATTACGATACAGAAATAAATCTCAATACCGTCATTGACGGATATAAAAGTGTTCCAGCTTTCAGAATCTTAGTTTAAATACTTCTAATGATTTGGTACACTTTATTTTTCAATTTAAAACAAAAAATCTTAAAAAGTGCAATATACAATCCATGAAGAAGTCCCTTTAATCTAAGGACCAAAATCTTGAGTGCTTTCATTTGCCAATTTATTCTACAAGTCCATCAAAACAGGAAGATTTCACTCTTATCTTTCAGATCAATATTAGATGTTTATTGAATATTGTCCCAGAAACTTAAAACCTATCAGTTGTATCTTTTTTCCAGAACATATTTTTAGCAATGACAAGTTATTATATATATATATATATATATATATATATATATATATATATATATATATATATATATATATATATATATATATATATATATATATATATATATATATATATATATATATATATATATACTATATATATGAGCTGTGAACAAATCCTTAGTTACTGGGCGCCGACATTTTGTACGCCGCCACTTAAAATCAACATTATCAAACGCTAAACAAACGCCTCAATGGTTGAATATTTAGACTGGTTTCATGCACACAATGATATGACTGAAGATTGAACGATAATACTATTTTGGCATAGTTGAAAGTCTTAACTTTGTGATTTGTTTTGTATATTTAGTCTGCAAAAAAAATTCACATGGTTTATTTCCTACTTAAAGATATTTAAATTAGGAAAATAAGATAACTTCATGCAGTAACCTGAGTTAGTCCTACTATAGAGCTATAGCACTGCCAGTTCTATAAATGCACCTGTCAATATTTTGCCCGCCCGGGGGGGCGGCGGGCTGACCCAGGGGAATTTGACATCTTAAAATATTTGGAGTCTAAATCCCCACCCTAGAGACAACCATTTTTGTCTAAATCCCCACCCTTGAGCCTGCTTGGTGCATCAAATGTCCCGGGGTAGGAGAAAGGGTAAATATCTAAGAGATCAATCAATAAATAAAACTGTTATCAGAAAAACAATAAAAAAATATAAGTATATTTAAAAGGCTTATCATAAGGAAAATAATGAATCCAGATTAATGGGCATCTGAAGTAAGGTAGGTAAAGTTCAAATTAGTATGACATGTATTGTAATTATTACACCAAATAAAGTACATAATACAAATACATGATATTTCTATTTTTCATTCATTATTTTACCGTTTAAGGTGAAAAATTGATGTATTTGAAAAATCATCAAGATTCATTTAATATTTATTGCAATTTTTTTCAAAAAATAAATTGTTTATGATGAAAATCAATAAAATTAAAATAATTGTAGTGGCATATCTTCCATAATAAATTGAGATTTTCTGCGTAAATTTGGGTATTTACTTAATTTTTTTGTGTGGATTTATTCATACAATGATATTTAATTATTTTCTTACAGATAAATAACTTTTTTATATCACTTTAATTAAAAAAAAGGCCAAAAACATAGAGTTCTTTATTACACTCCATTAGGTGAATTGGTGTCACTTTTAACAATCGTTGTCATCTTGGTGAAGGGATCGTTGTGAAGGTGTGTTACCACTAAATTATCAGATAGTTTTATAGCGTTATTCTCTCATATAAACTGGTATTCATTTGTGTTTGAACGTGCATTGTGCTTGCGTAAATTGTGTTATAAGCATAGAAATTGATATTTAAAAAAAGTTGGATTTTTTCATTCGGGCATCTAAATTATTTTTAAACTTATATATTGTTATAATAATAATGACTAAATAAGTTTTGAAAATAAAATCATTTGTAAAATTCATTTTATGAATTCGGTTAATTCCTAAACATAAATGAACTTGGCTTTTTAAAGTTCATCGGTTAATTTGCAAACAAATAAAAGTTCATTTTCATATAAATGGTTTTACCAGAGGTAATATTTGGAAGTGTCGTCACTGAAATGTGGTACATATGGACATTGACGCTCCAGGTATTTCATGTGGCAATCTTTGACGATGTCTTCAGGCAAATCTCGCACCTTTTGAAGCAATGTTCTAGATATTTCATGCGACAATTTGTTAAATATCTCCAACGAAATCTAGAACATGTAGAGATATGCGTTCTTAATATTTAATGTGACAATATTTGACGATATCTCCAGCCAAATCTAGTACGTGTAGAGAGAGACGATCTAGACATTTCAATGTGGCAATCTTTGACAATGTCTTCCGTCAAACCTTGTGCCTACAGAGAAAGGCGTTCTAGATATTTCATGTGACTATCTTTGGCAATTACTGTTGTTAAATCTGGTATATTTAGAGATACGCCTTCTTGATACTTAATGTGGCAACCTTTGAAGCTGTCTCCAGTGAAATGTGTTGCTTTTAAAAAACATGCATTCTTTTTTTTATGTTGCAATCATTCTCAAGCCAAATCTAGTACATGTAGAAATAGGCGATCTAGAAATTTGATGTGGCAATCTTTGGCAATGTTTTCAGTCAAACCTTGTGCCTTTAGAGATAGGTGTTGCATATATTTCATGTGGCAATTTCTGACAGTATTTCCAGCCAAATCTGGTTTCCTTTTAAGGCAGGCCTTCTTGATATTTTATGTGTTAGTCTTTGACAATGTCTCCAGCCAAATCTGGTATATTTTGAGACTGGCGTTTTAGATATAACATGTGACATTCTAGATAATATCTCAAGAGAAATCCGGTACATGTAGAGGTATATTTTCTTGATATTTTATGTGGCAATATTTAACTATGTCTCCACTCATATCTAGTTCCCGTACACACTGAGGTTGTAGATATTGTAAGTTGCAATCTTTGGCAGTGTCGCCAGTGAAATGTGGTACATACTAGTATAGAGATTGACTTTCCAGATATTTAGTGTGGCAATCTTTGATAATGTCTCCGGGCACATCTGACATCTTTTCAGGTAGGCGTTTCCGATAATGCATGTGGCAGTCTTTGCAATATCTCATGTGAAATCTAAAACATGTAGAGATATGCAGTCTTGATATTTAATGTGTCAATCTTTGACAATATATCTAGACAAATCAGGTACCTGTAAAGATAGCAGTTCTATAGATTTGATGTGGCAATCTTTGACAATGTCTCCAGGCACCTTTTGAGGCAGGCGTTTCCGATAATGAATGTGGCAATCTTTGAAATATCTCCAGTGAAATCTAGAACATGTAGAGATATGCGCTCTTGATATTTCATGTGGCAATCTTTGACGATGACTCCAGTAACACTTGGTACCTTTAGAGATAGGCGTTCTTGATATTTCATGTGGCAATCTTTGACAATGTCTCCTATAAAATCTGGTACATATAGAGATTTGCGTTCTTGATATTTCATGTAGCAATCCTTGACAATGTCTCTAGTCAAGTATGATGCCTTTCGAGATAGGAGTTATAAATATTTCATGTAGCAACCTTTGACAATGTCTCTTTTCAAATCTGGTACATATAGAGATATGCGTTCCTGATATTTCATGCAATCTTTTAAAATGTCTCTAGTCAAACATGATGCCTTTAGAGATAGGCGTTCTAGATATTTCTTGTGGCAATCTTTGACAATGTCTCTAGTCAAACCTGATGCCTTTAGAGATAGGCGTTTTAGTTTTTTTTCATGTGGCAATCTATGACAATGTGCTTAGTCAAATCTGGTACTTGTATGGACTATTGTTTACACATAACGTGTGGAAATCTTTAAAAATGTCTCCAGTCCAATCTGGTACATTTGCAGATATGCCTTTCTGATATCTGATATCTTTGACAGTGTCTCGAGTCAAATATTATGCCTTTTGAAAATGCATTCTAGATATTTCATGTCGCAATCTTTGACAATGTATCCAGCCAAATCCTGGTACATACAGAGATATGCGTTCTAGATATTTCATGTGGCAATTTTTGACAAAGTCTCCTGTCAAATCTGGTACATATAGAGATATGTGTTCTTGATATTTTATGTGGCAATCTTTGACAATGTATCCCGCCAAATCTGGTACATATAGAGATATCCGTTCTAGATATTTCATGTGGCAACATTTGACAATGTTTCCTTTGAAATCTGGTGCATATAGAGATAGGCGGTCTTGCTATTTCATGTAGCAATCTTTGACAATGTTTCGAGCCAAATCTGGTACCTGTAAAGACTGGCGTAATAGATATAACATGTAGCCATCTAGATAATATCTCAAGCCAAATCTGCATGTAGAGGAATGTGTTCTTGAGGCAATGTTTGGCTATGTTTCCAGCAAAATCTGGTTCCCGTACAGATAAGATTTGTACATGTTTCATTAAGTATTCTTTGACAGAATCGCTAGGGAAATTTGGTACATATCGAGATTGAAGTTCCAAATATTTCATGTGGCAATCTTTGACAATTTCTCGAAGCAAATCTGGTACCTGTATGGACTATTGTTTTAGACATAACTTGTGGCAATCTTTGACAATGTCTCCTTTCCAATCTGGTACATTTTTAGATATGCGTTTCTGATATTGTATGTGGCAATCTTTGACAGTGTCTCCAGTCAAATATGTTGCCTTTTAAAATATACATTCTAGATATATCATGTAGCAATCTTTGACAATGTATCCAGCCAAATCTGGTACATACAGAGATAGGCGTTCTAAATATTTCATGTGGCAATCTTTGACACTGTCTCCTTTCAAATCTGGTACATATAGAGATATGCGCTCTTAACATTTCATGTAGCAATCTTTGACAATGTCACCAGTCAAACATGATGCCTTTAGAGATAGGCGTTCTAGGTATTTCATATAGCAATCTTTGACAATGTCCCCAGCCAAATCTGGTACATATATCGATAGGCGTTCTAGATATTTCAATTGGCAATCTGTGATAGTGTATCCAGCCAAATCTGGTATATATGGAGATAGGCATTCTAGATATTTCGTGTAGCAATATTTGACAATGTCTCCTATCGAATCTGGTACATATAGAGATTTCCTTTCTTGATATTCCATATAGCAATCTTTGACAATGTACATGTATCCAGCAAAATCTGGTACATATAGAGATATGCATTCTAGATATTTCATGTGGCAATCTTTGACAATGTCGACTTTCAAATCTGGTGCAAATAGAGATAGGCGGTCTTGATATTTCACGTAGCAATCTTTGACAATGTTTCGAGCCAAGTCTGGTACCTGTAAAGACTGGTGATTTAGATATAACATATAGCCATCTAGATAATGTCTCAAGCCAAATCAGGTACACGTAGAGGTATGTGTTCTTGATATTTCTATGTGTTAAATCTGGTTCCCTTACACATTGGAGTCCTAGATGTTTCATAAGACATTATTTGACAGTGTCGCTAGTGAAATTTGGTACATATAGATGTTGAAGTTCCAGGTATTTCATGTGGCAATTTTTGACAGTTTCTCTAATATAACTTCGTGCGTTTATAGGTAGACGTTATAGACATTCCATGTGGCAATCTTTCACAATATATCCAGCCAAATCTGGTTCATTTTTGAGGCAGGCGTTCTAGATACTTCATGTGGCAATCTTTGACAATGTCTCCAGTCAAATCTGGTACCTGTATGGACTTTTGTTTTAGACATAAAATGTGGCATTCTTTGACAATTTCTCCCAATTTCAAAGATTGTCACAATTTATGTCTAAAAACAATAGTCCATACAGATACAGGTACCAGATTTGACACAAGACATTGTCAAAGATTGCAACATGAAATATCTAGAACGCCTGTCTGTATATGTACCCGATTTGGCGGGAGACATTGTCAAGATTGCTACATGAAATATCATGAACGTATATTTCTATATGTACCAGATTTGATAGGAGTATTGTCAAAGATTGTCACATGAGATATCTAGAACGCCTATTTCTAAAGACATCATGTTTGACTTCAGACATTGTGAAAGATTGCTACATGAAATATCAAGAATGCAAATCTGTATATGCACCAGATTTGATAGGAGACATTGTCAAAGATTGCCACATGAAATATCACGAACGCATATATCTATATGTACCAGATTTGGCTGGAGACATTGTCAAAGATTGCTACATGAAATATCATGAACACATATCTCTATATGTACCAGATTTGATAGGAGACAATGCCAAAGATTGCCACATGAAATATCTAGAACGCCTATTCTAAAAGGCATCATGTTTGACTAGAGACAATATCAATGATTGCCACTTGAAATATCAATAACGTATATCTCTATCAGTACCAGATTTGGCTGGAGACATTGTCAAAGATTGCTACATGAAATATCAGCAACGCATATTTTATTATGTACAAAATATGAAAGGAGTATTGTCAAAGATTCCCACATGAGATATCTAGAACGCCTATTTCTAAAGGCATCATGTTTGACTTGAGACATTGTCAAAGATTGCTACGTGAAATATCAAGAACGCAAATTTCTATATATACCAGATTTGGCTGGAGACATTGTCAAAGATTGCTACATGAAATATCATGGACGCATATCTCTATATGTACAAGATTTGATAGGAGACAATGCCAAACATTGCCACATGAAATATCTAGAACGCCTATCTCTAAAGGCATCATGTTTGACTAAAGACATTGTCAATGATTGCCACGTGAATATCAAAAACGCATATATCTATATGTACCAAATTTGACTGGAGACATTGTCAAAGATTGCCACATGAAATATCTAGAACGTCTACCCCTATATATACCAGATTTGACTGGAGACATTGTCAAAGATGCTAAATGAAATATCATGAATGCATATATCTATATGTAACCAGATTTGAAAAGAGACATTTTCAAAGATTGCCACATGAAATATCTAGAACGCCTATCTCTAAAGGCATCATGTTTGATTAGAGACATTGTCAAAGATTGCTATCTACAGATATGCCTTTCTGATATTTTATGTCGCAAACTTTGACAGTGTCTCCAATCAAATATGTTGCCTTTCGAAAAATGCATTCTAGATATTCCATGCAGCAATCTTTGACAATGTCTCCAGACAAATCTGGTACCTGTATGAACTATTGTTTTAAACATAACTTGTGGCAATCTTAGACAATGTTTCCAGTCCGATCTGGTACATTTACAGACAAGCATTTCTGATATTTTATATTGCAATGTTTGACAATGTCTCCAGTCAAATATGTTGCCTCTAGAAAAATGAGTTCTAGATATTTTATGTAGCACTCCTTGACAATATCTCCAGCCAAATCTTTTACATGTAGAGATATGCTTTCTTGATTTGTCATGTGGCAATCTTTGACAATGTCTCCAGTCAAACTTGGTGCCTCTAGATATTGGCGTTTCAGAAATTTCATATGGCAATCTTTGACAATATCTCCAGGCAAATTTGGTTTCTTTTGACGCAGGCGTTCTAGATATTAAATGTGGCAATCTTTGATAATGTCTCCAGTCAAATCTAGTGCCGTTGGAGATAGGCGTTCTAGATATTTCATGTCGCAATTGCTGAAAATGTCTGCAGCCAAATCTGGTTCCTTTTTAGGCAGGCGTTCTAGATATATCTAAAACGCTAACTTTGAACAAAAGGTACCAGATTTTGCTAGATACATTGTCAAAGATTGCCATATGAAAAATCTACAACGCCAATCTCTACAAGTCCCAGATTAGACTGTAGACATTGTCAAAGATTGCCACATGAAATATCTTTAACGCATACATTTACAGGTACCAGATTTGGATGGAGACATTGTCGTACATTACCAAAAGAAATATCTGGAACATCAATTTCTATATGCATCAAATGTAACAGAAGACCTTGTCAAAGACTGCCTAATGAACTATCTACAAGTCCAATGTCGACATGTACCAGATTTGACTGTAGACATTGTCAAAAATTGCCAAATGAAAAATTAAGAACACATGTCTCTAAATGTACCAGATTTGACTGGAGATATTGTAAAAGATTGCTACATGAAATATCTAGAACGCATATCTTTAAAGGCACCAGGTTTGACAAGTGACATTGTCATAGATTGCTACATGAAATGTCATGAATGCATATCTTTATATGTACCAGATTTGGCTGGAGACATTGTCAAAGATTGCCACATTAAATATATACATCTGCTTTCTTTAGAGATACCAGATTTGTCTACAGATATTGTCAAAGATTGCTATGTGAAATATCTAGAACGCATATCTCTAAAGGCACCAGGTTTGACAAGTGACATTGTCATAGATTGCTACATGAAATGTCATGAATGCATATCTTTATATGTACCAGATTTCGCTGGAGACATTGTCAAAGATTGCCACATTAAATATATACAACTTCTTTCTTAAGAGATACAAGATTTGTCTACAGATATTGTCAAAGATTGCTACGTGAAATATCTCGAATGCATTTTACAAAAGGCAACATATTTGACCGGAGACATTGTCAAACATTGTTGCCATCACTTTCCATCACTTAAATTTATTACATGTATAAATTTATACTTAATTTATAAAATGAAAATAACACGTTTTCATATTTCAAACAAAAATGCAATAAAATAAAAAAACAAACTACGTGGGTAATTTGATATAGATATAGATTGATATAGATCAGTTTGATATGCATACCACTTACTGTGATATTTGACACTGACACACGTATTAATTAATTAACAATAATGAAAATAACATAATAATTAATTAAGGTGCTATATATTCAATAATGTTGTGATTGCACAGGTACGATTTCATTACTTCGAAATCAATACCATTATAACAATTTTGAGATAGATAAGGATCGAACTATAGATAAATTATATAGTACATAACATAACTCTTAAATGATTAATCGAACATAGTCATCGAACAGTACAATCTTTATTGTATAGTACAAACTATATCTTCCATTAAGTTAATAGTTATGATTTGTTATTATCATGCATTTGTCATATTGTATTATGACACTATCCACTTATTTTTAGAGTTAACGAGTACAGTTATGATAGAAAAACATTATAATAAGTTTAAGTGGGCCGATGTGGTAAAGGGGCTGAAATGTCTTGGTACCGAAATGACTAGAAATCGGATATTTAAGTGGTGTCATACCTTTGCAAGGATCCCGTCGCACCGATTGCAAAAGGTCTCACCCCGGTACGGAATTAGACCCAGCCCATTGTAGGCTAGAAAATAGTTCTTTGAAATTTTGAAGTGCCCTATTTCAAGTCATTTTTGATGTGACTGGTTACATTTTAAGTGTATTTATTGTAACAGTGTACATTTAGTGTCATTTCTGATGACTTTAAAAGTTGTTTTTTGTGTATTCTGCAGGATCTCATTTCTTGGTGGAAGGATTCGAGAAGTACTACACGCCAGCATACATGACATTTGAAACTTTGATAATTTGACAGTGACTTAACAAATTAAGAAATATTGTGAAATCTAGATGGCTAACATAGGACATTTCGGGCTTCGACTAACTTGTCTAGTGTTGATGTTTAAAGTTATGAAATACAGAATTCTGCTGAGTTTAATAGAAGTCCATAATGAAGCTTTAAATGTGACAGATTTACTATAGAATAAAGAAGGACGAAAATTGACTGGGCCGTGTCCAATATAAAATATGGTAAAATTGGATTCCATCAAAACTACTGATAATAATTACATGAAAATTGGCATGCTTGTAGACTTGGTACATTAAAATCAGCACCAAAGAGGATTATTGTCAGGTATGTGAATTTTTGATTTTATTAAAAAAATTAAATTTTGACATATTGAAATATGCCCAAAATGTTTTGGAGTCGTCTCCCCTTGATAAATAGTCGTCTGCAATTGTTTAGATCATCAGAAAAAAAAATAAAGAAACAATACTGGGCTATATCTATAAAATACAAATATTATTTTGACATTTTTGTTGAAATTAAGCTATTATTTTATTTTTAAATATTTAATTTAATTAAATTTTATTTTAGAATTGACCTGTTTTAGTATTCTAAATTGCTTTATTCCATAAGGCTAAGTTTGATAATATATAGGTATGGATGCGGTAATAGAAGTGTGCCGAAAGAAATTGAGCAGTAAAAGTGTTATACATGCAAATGGAGAATGTGTTTTTTGGACAGGATGTGTGAATAAGCAAGGCTATGGACAGTTGTGCTACAGAGATCCAAGAGACGGAGACAGCCGTAGATATAGGACCCGAACAAGTCATCGTATTGCTCTAATGGTTCATTTCAGGGACTTTGATATTCCAGCAAGTCAACAAGCATCTCATTTATGCAACAATAAATTATGTATCAATATTAATCATCTTGTACTTGAGGCGTGCAGTATAAATAATTTAAGAAAAAATTGTTTTTCTCATTGTAGGTGCTATGGTCATTTTGATGCAGATGGAAATCTATTACCACATTGCCTAGTGCATTTATCATCATAGTTTTATTACAGGGGACTTGTTAATTTGAATGAGTTTTTATATATTTTTCAGATAATTGGACCGCTGTTAGGGACCATGGGGATAATGTGATTGTTGTAATTTTTTCTGTTCTATTTCTCGCTGCTTACATGTTGTTTTTTTTTGTTTAATTCTTTTTTGTAACATTTGAGCTTTCCCGTTTCGACCGGCAAATCAGGTCATCATCAGACATTCTGCCATGAATGTGACGGGGCTCATCCTTGCTTTTATTTCACTTGAATTTGCACCGTCAAAGCAGCGTTTCTGAGAAACGCTACAATGTTGAAGGCCCTGCCTCGTCAAGCTGTCCCTTTTTGTATTCTTCAGTGTACTGGCCTGTACTTCTAGCAAGATAGTACATGTGCTCCAATTTGGATCGCCTTTGTCTTCTCTTTTTCTTAAATTGCAGTGTTCTTTGGTAGATTTTTTGCCTTTGTAGCCTTTTTGAAGCTGATTTCAGATATCTGCCAGCTCTTGGTGACAGAGTATGACCCGCTATGCTGCTGACTTTTTTCTGAACAGAGACCTGCAGTGAATTATTTATCTGCAGTGTTTTTGAGGCAAGACTGCCGGCAAAGTTTCTTGCCAAATTTATTTCTTTAGGCAAGGTTGATAACACTGCTCTATTGAATCCTTCACATTTCTGTGTGGAGAAATTCTTTGTTACGCTTTGGACAGCGTATTCACTCAGACGTATCTCTAGAATAGCCGACAAAAGGTCACGATCATTTTTTGTCATTTTCAGATGATGAATACCATGTGTTGGTAGATAGGAAGAGTTATACCACCAGTCCCCAACTTCCCCTATGCCAGAGCAAACTAGCGAGTCATCTGGACAGAAGTTACAGCTTCCAGCATAACACTCCAATGTGGCTCTACGGATTGCAGGTAACATATTAAGATTTCCTTTGAGACCATTTTCTTTTAATCGCAGCTTTTCAATAATGGCACTGCATCTAGCTTTTATATCCTTTGCGAAAGCTACAGTAGCTTGCTGTTTTGCTTTGCTAGATAGTCTCTCTCCTTGAAACAATGTTGTGCTCCAATTTGAAGCTCGGGCCCTTCTAATTTGGCGACTGCCTAGATGATGAGGGTCAGCTTGACGGGCAACCTTCCATGCGCTTCCTAGTTTGTTGTAGAAGTCAGTCATTCCAAGGTGGGCTTTTGCATCGCCATCTGTTGTCAGGGTTCGAACCAATATGTCTTCCTTTGAAAGCTGCTCGGCAATGTCATATGCCATTTGCCTTTCAGAATGAGGCTGCATGTATGGCATTGTTGCTGTACAATCAAAATGGCCAGGGCAACTGACTTCGAATCCCTTGTTTCGCATATATGCACCAGTCCAGCAAAGCTTATTTTGCACTGCTAGTCCCACTATATAGTTATAGCTGGTATGATTTTCAATGGCAACACCATAAGCCTGCGAAGCAGCCTGCCCAGGCTTGTATGATGAAACCATTCTGGTAGCATTGTAACGGCCATCAAAGGACAAGTCCAGATGGTTCGGATGGGGGTCTTGATTTTTCTTGTTATGTTGGATAACAAGTTTCCTTTTCTCCTCCATATCTTCATTGTTGAGCTGTACTGTGTTTAGACTTGCAGTATTCATTAAAATCTGCATATAACTCCTGCTAGGGGCTGGTATATCCATTGATGTAAATAACAAGTTTACTTTCTCAATTCCAATAGATGTATCCTGGAGTGCCGAAGCAACTAGCATGTTAATAGCCGCCCCGTTACTTCCAGGGCACTTAGTAAATGTGTCCATTTTGCTTGTAATGAATTTGCAGGATGTACACTGGAATTGTAGCCTAGAGCCAAGTCCAAGTTTTTGCTCAGATAGTAATTTGATGTAAAACTGATCACATTTCTGAGTACTGTGATCTTGAAAAATTTGGTTCATCATTGCAATTTGTTTGTTTAAATTAATCACTCTATTTCCTAGCAGTGTTTCAGAGTTATTGTTTATTTGCAGACATGTCTGTGACCGAAGTACTGGTTTCCTGTAACAATGAACCTGATCTTGGCTTTGATCTACACAAGAAATATTACCAGTTGGTAAAAAAGCAGTCCCATCAGGAGCACTCTTAGAAGGTAAAAATTTGTGTCCCTTCTTGAAACTTCCAATATTAGCGCGTCTCTTTCCCATATTGCTTATCAATATTTTTCAAGAATGATGGTCAGTTTGATAAGAAAAGTTATCTAATGCTTTCTGTTTGAAAAATAACATTGATTTGAAGTGGAGAACTGTATTTTATTCTTCTACAGACCTTATTTTAAGTTAGAGTGTACTTATCTTATTTAACACTATAACAACAAAGTTGCTAATCTTTTTGTAAATACTGTGGCCCTTTCTTGATATATTAAACAAACAGTGAAGTCAGTAGATGTTTGAAATTTACTTTATTTACCTATATATTTATGTAAAAGTATTAATCAGAAAGTTTTATAAGGATTTTCTTTAAAAAAAGTCATACTAATTGCACATTTAATGCCTTTTATTTAATATTTTTAGCCAAAATTTCATGTTTTTTAATGTCGAAATGGATAATTTGTTACCATTTTATAGAATTATGGTGTAATTATTGTATAATTTCATACTATAACATAAACCGGTCACATAAAACTTTGTTTCATAAAAATCCATTGCCTATTTCAAAAGATATGACATTTTTCATAACATCACTTTTTTATCATTTATTCTATTGGCCGAGCCTGAAATTCTGCAAAATGGTCCCCAAACTAGAAATGGTCCTGTATTTATATTTCATGTTAGAGACCTTGATTTTTTGTATAATATTACTTGCATATCATTAAATTACTAGAAAACGGACAAAAATATTTGATTAAATTGAACTTTGGATTTATTTAGGTCTCACCCCGGTACGGAATTAGACCCAGCCCGTTGTAGGCTAGAAAATAGTTCTTTGAAATTTTGAAGTGCCCTATTTCAAGTCATTTTTGATGTGACTGGTTACATTTTAAGTGTATTTATTGTAACAGTGTACATTTAGTGTCATTTCTGATGACTTTAAAAGTTGTTTTTTGTGTATTCTGCAGGATCTCATTTCTTGGTGGAAGGATTCGAGAAGTACTACACGCCAGCATACATGACATTTGAAACTTTGATAATTTGACAGTGACTTAACAAATTAAGAAATATTGTGAAATCTAGATGGCTAACATAGGACATTTCGGGCTTCGACTAACTTGTCTAGTGTTAATGTTTAAAGTTATGAAATACAGAATTCTGCTGAGTTTAATAGCGAGCTCGACGAGCTGGCCCGAAGGGCCTGCTCGCAAAGCGAGCTTTACGGTAACGCGAGTACCTGCTAAGTGATGGTTTTGAAAACTTTCGTCCAAAGTACCGAATTGGACACATCGCAACCTTTCGAATTTAAAGATAACGATAAAAACTGAGGAATTCTGGCTGAAAACGGATGTGCATGTAGACTGGTCACCCGCGCACGTCTATGGGAACCATAATTGGACAGGGAACCAGAATAACGGAAGCTGTGTATAAAAAATGAAAATCGAAGGCGCCATTTTGTTTGAAATCTGATAAATAAAAACAATTTTTTTGTCGAATTTTGTTGTGAAAACTATCTAGAATGAAAGAAAATGGTCTAACTAAGAAAATGAATTCGAACACCAATATCTTTTATTCAGTTGTTAACGCTGTACAGACGTTTAAAGTATTGTTTACGTGACGTCACAATGTAGCGCGTGCAAAACAAACAAATCAAGTACGCTATTTTAATGTCGCAAACGTTTTAAGTTTTACATTTATTTCACTTTAAATAATCTTTATTTCGCTTGAAAAATTATAGAGTGAAATAAAATAAACATAGTTTTATTAACGTTTATAAACGTTTTCAAAACTCGTTATTCATTTCACGACAGGGGCGGAGCCATATTTAACACAGTACGTGTGACGTCACACGCACTCGTCACTGCATTTGAAATAAAAATGAGCGATTATTTCATACTATTCACGTAAAAAGTACATCGAGCTCGCTTTGAGGCTTTGCCTTTTTCATATTAGAAGTCCAGAATGAAGCTTTAAATGTGACAGATTTACTATAGAATAAAGAAGGACGAAAATGGACAGGTCCGTGTCCAAAAAGGAAATCTCGGTGAATTCCCCACAGCTATGTACAGAAAGTACCGGAAAACGGAGTTTAGCTAGGTTTTCGAATTCGTGAAGTTTTTCTTCCACTGGAAAATCAGTGTGATATATATGCTAAGCAGTGCACTATAAATTGTGTAAAAATAAAAGTTTATTAAACTTATGCACTGTTTTTTGTTTCTACTATTTGGTATATATTTATAGCAGTGCTTGATCATAAGAGTTCATCTGCAAAATAAGTGTCACTGTGTACTTTAAATCTCTAACAGCAATGGCTAGATTGCTTGAATATACAAGCATTGACTATATTAAATACTATGCATGTCATTTGAATTTTGTTTGTCCTGAAATCGAAACAGACACTATCTAAATAATATTGATGAAAAGTTCTTGACAGCTCTTCAATGACTACATTTACACATATGTACATGCCAGGACAGAAGTTAAAAGCATTGTGTGGTGTTTTTTTTTTGAAACATTGACAATTTTGAAACAGTTCCAATGGGTATATTAATGTATCAGTGATGTAATTGTTTTGTATCAAGTGCAAACCCTAAGTTTTGCATGTATTGTATAGATAATTCACTTTTGGTCAAATGTCAACAGGTTCAATACATTATAAAACAGGTAATTTGAAACCCAAAGAAGTATATGGTATGTAATAACTACACCTCTGATACTAAAATCTTCAAGGAATGCAGAATTGCAAGTCTTCTCCAATTAAGAGAGAGACTTGGGCTTACAAGGGCTAGCAAGCTAGTGTTTTGCTACAGAATACTCAACACAGATGAATTGCATTAATATTGTTTACTCTGGTATTACTACCTGCCATGTACAATGCAAATCATGGCTTTTCTAAGAGCAGTGAAAGGCTATAACTGGAAGGAATTTTACACATCTTGCCTCAGAAACAAGTTTTTCTTTGAGATAATTTTATGATATTTAAATAATGGTTAAAGATTACATTACTTTTACAATTGCAGTGATCATGGTGATAATATGAAATGAAACTCAATCAAGATAGAAACATTTTAATGCTGAACATTTATCTTTTTACCATTCCTGTTAATTTACAAGTCTGTTTATAACAAATCTATCTTAACTGTTTTGAAACTACATGATGCCAGGTTGAAACTGTTTTGGGCAGCCATTTGCAGAAGATAAATTATCTTTGAATAATTAAGTTAATACAAAGTTACAAATGACAGGTTATTTATTTCTAATAAAGACAGGTTATTTATTTCTAATAAAGACAGATATTTTGTTTAACATTTTTACACTGACATATATCTTTGAAGTGTCTTCAACCTTAGTTTTTATTAGAATACAAACATTCAGTCAGACAGTTTACACAAGACATGGAGCTTTAAGAAGCTTTAATTCAGTCAAAATCTGTAATGGACTGCCATGTCTCTACCACTATGTACTCCAACACTGTGTATGGACATTTCCTTTCAACTATGCCTGGTGGTCTAATCTGATGGTGAACACTCCAAAATAAATCAAGAGCCATGACAAGTACTCAAGATCTAACCATGAAATCACATACCTGTATATAAAGAAAATTTATCATGAGTTGAAAGCAATAATAATTGGTCAGCTATAAATTTCAATCATTTTCATATTGTCATGAATAGAAAATAATGTTGAAAAGGAAGAAACACTTCTTGGTGTCCTAGTTTTTGTAGATTTGCTTTGACAACTTTAAAAAAAGTGATAGTGACTAAGTTCTTTTAACCATTTACTGAACATGATTTAACTAAAAAATATGACCCACTTACTTGAGAAAAATACTTTAAACAGTATTTAACATGAATTAACTACATATGCCATACTGTTTGTTTATTTAGCTACACTGTAATTATTTACAAAAACGAGAACATTATATGTTATACAATAATATTTATTTCTCATTAATGTAGTTTAAGTAGCTTTAAGTATATATTTCTTACCAAAACGATTTTACAGCAGAGAATGCATGTGTATTTACAATGGATACTGACGTCTTTCATCTCACCACTGTCCTCAGTCAAAATATCTACAGGAGCAAAATATTTCATTGAATTTTATGACAATTTAAATTGGTTATAATTATACAGCTTGACTGTTTGTGCTTTATAAAGATAATAATTATAAATAAATAATATTTTCAGTTGGAAGAAAATATATTCAACTAAAACACACTGATAATCACACTGAAACGTTTATCCGAAATATGCGCTGTCCGAAATTTCTAAACATTATATACTTCTGAGAGATAATCATGTAGCGCTATAGAAAATTGATAAAATCAAATTCACCAGTCTAGTGTCAGATGCGAATGATGTTGTATCAAAAAACAAATTTATTAGATTTACATGGAAATGAAAATATTACAACATTTATTGGGATAAACCGAATTTGAAACGACACACCCACCTGAAGATTATACGAAGTTGTCTTTCATTGATACTTGTTCACAAGATGAAACCATTTGCATTTCGTTACAAAACAAAAAACTCTGCCAATTTCCACATATCATTTGCTTTTCCATGTAAGTTTTACTTTCCCACCGACATACAAGTATTACCCAATATAGATAAGCAATGTTGTTGATATTTGTTTGTACCCGGAAGTGCAAAATATCGTGAAATCTCGCAAGTCACATGACGAGACTTACATACCCTATAGGTGTATAATTCTATATATTTTTAATTGTTTTTCTTATTTGATTTCCTTTTTAAATATACACATGTACTGTAGTCTACACAGGCACGAGTATCGGACCTGGGAAGAAAAAATATGACCAGATTGATAAAAAAACCTGTGTTCATCTTAAAAGTGTAAAAAAAAACCAAACAAAAACAAAATGTAAATAATGACCCCTTTAAAAATATACTATAAGTTAAGCTACTCTTAACTTATAGTATATTTTTAAAGGGGGTCATTATTTACATTTTATTATTTATTTTTTTTTGACACTTTTAAGATGAACACAGGTTTTTTTTATCAATTTTTTTTGGACACTTTTAAGATGAACACAGGTTTTTTTATCAATCTGGTCATATTTTTTCTTCCCAGGTCCGATACTCGTGCCTGTGGTAGTCTACAGCCGGGCAAGCCCCGTATCAAAGAGCGCTGCAGCCCTCGCAGCTGCTTTGACTTACGGTAGATAATAGCCGAGGACATTCCGATTAGAAAATGACGTCATGAAGATTTTTAGACGTTTCGGTTCCATGACGTATCGGCCCAAAATTACCCAAGACGTTTCGGCCCCAGGCGTTTCGGCCCTTTACTAAATCGGCCCCAGAATAAGTACTGTATTATAAACCAGTATATTCATAGCATTTCAATAAATAAATGAATTCAATTATATATGTATATAATCATTTTGTATAAGAACTAGGTTATAATAGTAGGGAAGGAATGGAAGGCGGAAAGTAATCAATATAAACAGAACAGAACATAAACTTTATTTGAAAAATATAATGCACAAACTAACAATAATTTACAACATATATAGATAACATTTCATTAAAACAAACAGAACAGAACATTAACTTTATTTGAAAAATATAATTCACAAACATTATTTACACCATATATAGATAATATTTTATTTGAACGATTAAGAAACAAGACACAAAACAAAACGTGAGACAGACATTAAATTATCATCATCAACAACTATTTAACAGTGACAAGTTTGACGGATACAAAAATACAGGTACAGAACAGTTAAACAATTTTACTTGAAACAAAATAAATGTGAACAAACACTTCTGCAGTTTTACAATTAAACAACTTTACTTGAAAACTTGTGTGAAAAGACATTTTTATAAATAACATTTTTACAATAAAATTAATTAAGTGACAAAACAACACAGGACAATTAAAAGATTTACACTAGATATATACAAACCGAAGACAATAACAAATGAACTAGAACAAATGGTAGTCTAGCTTAGTCTTAGTAAAGACAATCTCAAGAGAGAATATAATGTTTTCCAAACTATAGTCATGATAAGGAACATGTATTCTGTGGGTTTGTATAGTTGGGATGTAAATATAGTCAAGACAATTTTATAAATTAACCAATTTATTAATGCCCATTTATTTCCACATTATATATATATTTATTTACGAGACAATTAATTAAATTTTTTAAAGAAAATATTTATAAATAATTGGCTAAATTGTATTGATTGACAAGGCAGTCGACTTTACACTTTGTAGTGTTTGATTCAAGACCGAAGTCTTTAGTTAAATGTAAAGGCTTGAGCCTTATTGTACTGACCAAAGTGGTGCAGCACCCAACTTCTTGTCAATTGTAAAGCTAGGCAAACAATAGAATTACAATTGATTGGATAACGATAAGTAATAAAATATAGAAACCGATTCGTTAATTACTATCAATTCACGAATTCGAAAATCTAGCTAAATGCCGTTTTCCGGTACTTTCTGTACATAGCTGTAGGGAATTCACGTAATGGTCTCAACCGGTACGGAATAAGACCCAACCCGTTGTTCTAGAAAGTAGTTCTTTAAAATTTTGAAGTGGCCCAATTTAAGTCATCTCTAGTTAGATTGGTCATAATTAAAGTGAATCTATTGCATGTGTCTAGTTTTTGTGTGTTATAATATTATGATGATTTTAAAAGTTGTTTTTTTGTGTATTCTCCAGGAATTCATTTGTTGGCGATAGGATTAAACATGTAATACCCACAGGTAAACGTTGCGTGGCCATGACTTACACTATACCCCCGTTCCCCCTCTACAACCCAAAACCCTAAAAAAAAATTATGAAAAAAAAAATTTTTTATGACTAAAATATTATAATATTTAATTTAGTCATAAAAATTTTATTTTTTTTTCATAATTTTTTTTTAGGGTTTTGGGTTGTAGAGGGGGAACGGGGGTATAGTGTAAGTCATGGCCACGCAACGTTTACCTGTGGTAATACCCACCAGTTGTCAAGAGTTTTTAAAGGGGTGAATTTAAACAGTGTTACAACAGAATGAAGATTTCTGAAAAAAGTAGATGGCCAACCTATTATATTTTGGGCCTCATTGGACTTAGATAGTGTTAATGTTTAAAGTTGAAGACAGTATATAATTCATCAGGAACAGTGGAATCCAGAATTAAGCCTCGAATGTGACTGATTTACTATAGAACAAATAGTACGAAAATTCACCGGGCCGTGTTCGTAATTCCCCAGAGCTAAATCCGTAATGTACCGGAAAACGGTGTTTAGCTAGGTTTTCGAAAAGGTCAATACTGACCAATCAATTTAACGCTTGCGGTATAGATGGATACCGAAAATAAGCTATTTTCGCGAAAATAAGATATCGCTACGAAAATAAGATTTATTTTTGAAATAGTGCATTTATCTAATTAAATAATTATGTAAGTTATATATTTATGCATTCTTTGGGTGATTTTACAGCAAATTAAAATTTCAGAACCAAAAAAATATCTAAAAAAGTACAGTTTGAGCCGAAAATACATACGTACGAATATAGCTCAAATCGCCGTGTGAGCGAAAATAAGATCGGGTCTGCGAAAATAAGATTTATTTTTTGATATTATGCATTAAAATGCATTTTTGTTGTTATTAAATGATTTGTATGAATAAAATTATAAAAAATGAAATATTTTGTAATGAAATATTAAACGTTTGTTCGGTAAATATGGTAAATATCCCAAATAGTATAGAAAGAAGGCATGCGAAAATAACCCAAGATGGCGACTACGAATATAAGATCATAACTTATAAAATTGTATTAATTGCAAAAGTAAATTTTCTCTTATAAAACAAGAAAAGCTAGTCACTGTGGAGTGAGAAACCATCAAAATAAAAGCAAGAATTAACTAGTGCGAAAAAAAAACACCAGAAACAACTACTACAAGAATAAGATCTACTGTATATAGAATATATACAAAAAGAAAATCTATACAATACTCTACGAAAATAAGATCTGTAAGTATGAACATTATGTACATACGAAAAAAAGGTTATACGAAAATAAGACCTCTTAGTAAATAATACCTGTATGAAAATAATATATGTATGAAAATACTTATACTTGCACGAAAATAAGATCCAATTGAAAATCATGATGATCTATACGAAAACAAGATCTGTAAACAATTAAAACCTGTATGAATTGATATTTGTACGAAAACAAGATCTAATTGAAAATATGATTTTTGTCAAAATAAGATATATATACGAAGATGAGATACGTTAAAATAAAATACCTGCATGAAAATACTATATGTACGAAAATAAGATCCTATTGAAAATGTGATCTATACGAAAATATGATCTGTATAAAAATTACTGTATGAATTGATATATCTGCACGAAAATAAGATCTGTATGAAAATAATTTTTTCAACTAAGATTTTTTACAAATATTTTAAGAAGGCCTGTATTTGTAAGAACATAATATCTGTGTTAGAATGATACGAAAAAAAGATCAAAATCTATAAACAATAAGATATCTAGCTATATGAAAATAAAATATCAATATGGAAATGATTTATACCAAAATAAAATATAATTTAAAATTCGTGTAATATAAAAATAATATCTACATTTAGTAAAAGATCAGTATATAACTATTGCTTTAATTAGATAATGCACGGACAAGATCTTTTTATTTGAGACAAGGAAAAAATTATACAACGTATGACACGTGCACATGGCTATCGGCAGCAATCAATGCGCTAATACGATGATTGGATTATTGGATTTTCGCACTTATCGTAATTGACACACACTTATTAAAGCCCATCATTAAAGGTGTTTATTGGCGATTTATCACAGTCACCATATCAAAATATAGATATCTTATTTTTTTTACAGATTTTTATTATCATACAGATATATTTATACACAGATCTTATTTTTGTTAAAGATTTTATTTTATAAAGACAGTCATTTTCATATAGAGTCGTTTTTCACATCATTCTGATCCAGATATTATTATCATATAAATATTATTTTCGAGTAAATCTTATTCCTATACACACATTATTTTCGTACAGATCTTATTTTCGTACAGATCTTATTTTCGTATAAATCTTATTCGAAAACAGACATTATGTTCATACATATCTTATTTTCGTATTGATCTTATATTCGTGGTATTATTTTCTTACAGATCTTATTTTTTTCGTATAGATCACATTTCCTATAGGATCTTATTTTCGTATATATAGTATTTTCATACAGGTAGTATTTTTTACATATCTTATTTTCATATGTATCTTATTTTTGTAAGGATATTATTTTCATTTTACAGATCTTACATTTGTAAAAATCTTAGTCGAATACAGACATTATTTTCATACAGATCTTATTTTCGTATAGACTTATTTTCAATAGGATCTTATTTTCGTACATATAGTATTTCCATACAGGTTTTATTTTCAAATAAATATCAATTCATACATGTTTTAATTGGTTTACAGACCTTATTTACTAATATATCTTATTTTCGTAACCTTATTTTCGTATTAATTAATTAACATTATTTTCATACAGCTTTTATTTCCTTACAGATCTTATTTTACAAATCATTTGATAACACCAAAAAATACGTTTAAATACATTATATCAAAAATAAATCTTATTTTCGTAGACCCGATCTTATTTTCGCTTTACACGGCAATTTGAGCTATTTTCATACGATGGTATTTTGGGCTCAAACTTCACATTTAAATTTTTTTTTTTTGGTTCTGAAATTTATTATTTCATTCAAACAAATCAATTATTAACAGCAAAAATACGTTTTAAATACATTATATCAAATATAAATCTTATTTCCGTAGACCCGATCTTATTTTCGCTTTACACGGCAATTTGAGCTATTTTCGTGAGAGTATTTTCGGCTCAAACTTCACTTTTTAAAATATTTTTTTTGTTCTGAAATTTTAATTTGCTGTAAAATCATTCAATGAATGCATCAGTGGCGTAGCTTCCTATAGGCACTGTAGGCACGTGCCTACACTTTTTCCTCAAAAATGAAAAATTTAATTATTACAAAAATGCGATAAAAATTTAAGGGTAAGGGCGGTAGATGTGTAGGTCCTAATATTAGAAAATGACCTGTCACCTTGCTTATTTGAATCGAGTTTTATACTCTTAATATAGAGCTTTATTTCATAACGAAAGTGTTGCCCTGTTCTGTGGTAAAACCTATCAGAGACGGATGAAGTTTTTGACAATATAAAAGTTTTTGGAACGCTTCGATTCAAAATATAAATATTAGAATCTACAAGACTGCACGACAATGATCGGCCATATCCAGATATCGGTAGTGCTAGCTTTATACAAGTTACAACTGACGAGGAAGCTAAGCGATATCTTTCGAATGAAGGCTAGACATCTTGTCTTTTATATTCTCTTCCATTCTTAAGGTATTCATGATTTAATTATTTGTTTTCATCTCCGTCAAATCTTGAGCACAAATGAAACCTGGCAAGTTCATAAAGTCGATTTGAAGTAAACGTGAAACATATTATCTGTGTTATTACATATTTTTCTAAATGTATTTTAATTATATATAATATATACAAGTAATGTGTTCGAATACACATCAAAATCTGCACTAATTAGCGTAGTGGTGGAGAGTTTGCCTTTGACAGAACAGAACAGAAGTTTATTCAACAAAATTGACTTGAACACATCGGTTCATCGTCATTCACATATACAAGTACGTTTACAGGGTTCTCAATAAATTTTTCATCAGCAGCCAAAAAGCAAATTCCAGCAGGCCTTTTGTGTAATTCAAACACAAATTTTCTGCATAAAAGTAAGAAAACTGTATATCTTACAGAGTTCCAACAGGCCAACTGATGATTTCAGCCAGTCATTTTGGCCTGCATGTGGCCTGCTGTTATTGAGAACCCTGCGCGTTTAACGCTAGCGATGCAATTCTCTTTTTTTAATTTATACTTTAATGAAACTTTATTTATTCATTAAATTGCACTTAAAGTAACATTTACAAACATTTCACAACAATTTAATTCAGATTGAATTGGAAAACATGTAATACAACACCTCTCCAGCTAAAGTAATTTTCAAAATAAAGATACAAAGTTGCGGATAGTCTGTAAGCTCTTTGAATGTACAACGAAAAATTAGAGAATAATTGATTGTTGAATTATCACTATAGAGAGACTTAGGTAACTTACTATGGAGAATTATTAGAAGAAAGGAAGAATGTAAGGAAAAACATGATTGAAAATATCCGATTTTTTTAGATAATAAACATTTTTAAAATAAACATGTACATGTAAATGAATATGAGCGTTCTGACATGCCAAATTCATTCACACTGAAAGTAATTATTACAATTGTGAAATAGATTTTTGAACATTCTAACACTACTTCGCGCGAAATAGTTCATTCAAATTACAAAAATGTTTGATAAAAAAAGTTCTTCGGAATTCTCTTTTTTTTACATTACTGTAGGTAACGTACTTATTGAGTTACTGAAGGTGTAAGTTTGCTTTGTCTTTACTTTCTTTATATGTTTGACTTCACGTAAACAGTCTATTCTATGTTCTATATATGTTTCACTAAGGTTTTCATTCATGAATTATGGGTGCATAAAATCTTATTGAGAAAATGTATTCGACGCTGTTTGTGTGACATTAGATATTTCATCATCAATTGGTATTTAAATACCGATTGTGCGGTGTATAGGGGTGCATTTAGTTAATGGGGTTCGATCTTGTTGATCTTTGTTTTCATTATTTTCTAATTATATATTTAGACAACCTTATTTTGAATTTTGAAATTTTGATGATTGCTTTAAAAAATTGCATAAATTTGTTCTTTTTAAATGTATAGTTCTGGATTTATATATTATTACCCAAAACTATATACGGAAAAAAAGCTCTTTTTGCCAAAATGTCACAGTGGCTTTGCGTTGAGTTAGTGATATAAGTATGGTCACTCATCTTTAAATTGATGGAAAAAATGTGACCAAAATTCAGCAAAATTATGAATACCCTTCCTTCAGAACATGCCTTAACATACCCCAGAATGCAGCTATGGCAATGTAGATTTTCAAAATTTTCCGGGGGAGCATGCCCCCGGACCCCCCTAACACAAGTGCCTACACATTGGTTTCTTTCAAGCTACGTCCCTGTGCATAAGTATATTACTTACATAATTATTCAAACAGATAAATGCACTATTTCAAAAATAAATCTTATTTTCGTAGCCGCGATCTTATTTTCGCGAAAATAGCTTATTTTCGGTATCCATCTATACCCAACGCTTGGTATGCGGTGCAAAATGGATGCCTCCGTGAAGCATGAAGGAAAATATGAGATCGAATTATAAGTGATTTGTGGAAAAGTAAGTTAATAAAAAGTCATCCTATAACAATACTATAGTAGGGCCGAAACGTCTCGCGGAAAAGTGCCGAAATGTCCAGAGCCGATTTGGTTTGGGGCCGAAACGTCCTGTTTGCATCATGAATGGCGAGCCGGGCATGCCGGGGACGAAGTTGGAAATTGACGCGACACAAGAGAAGTAACTGCAGTAAGTACGTCTACCCAAAACTTTTGATCATACGTTATGTTTGTTTTTTATCCATGCTGGCTGCCTGGACCAGAAATATCCGGTGCCAAACCGTTTTCAATGTTTAAACGAAAGTTTTGACTTCAAGTCACTTGTGAAAAAAGCGGGTGGGGTTAGCGAGACCACAACCCATTTTAAAAAAAATCAAAAAGGCATAAGTGTTATACATCATTGGAAAGGTCTTGGCAAAACAAGTTCAGTGTGGTGCATATTTTATCCAAATCTGATGTTTCTATCCAAAGTTCTGGCCCTTTCAATTTTTAACAAATCGCGAATTTTCTGCCTTCGATCCTTGTGTTATTTGTTGGGAAAAGAGTCAACTCGGCCCTATACCAACTCGGCACGGGTCAACTCGGCCCACTTTACAAATATATATAACGTATAAACTTTACTTTGCATGTTGTTAAGGTAAATGAATGATAAGAAATATCTTATAATTATATAATTATACATTGTATAGTCCAACTAATTAGACTTGTCAAAGAGACACCGAGATAATTTTGGACGGGCGCTGTCTTTTTCCAAGTCCAACCACGAACTGCATTTTTATGCACGGACGCTTCCCAATTAGAAGTTGTTGGGAGCGAAAACTAAAAAAGTTTCAAAGAAACGGTCTACATTACCTGAAAGAGAACCGTTTTTGGGGAGGCTATGCCGACCCAATGTTAATAACTGTTCGTCAAATCTTACTGCCGCGGTAATCAGGTCACTGCCGCGGTAATCAGGTCAAAAAATAGTACCTTGATCTTTTCTAAGCTGACTCATCACTCATCACAGACATTTACAATATGAAAATATTTTCATTCTTTAATTTCATATCTGCAATTTGTAAAGATAATAATTCTCTGAAAAATTTCTTGATTTTTGTTTAAATCACTACTCCGTGACGTCATACTGCCGCCGGGTAATCAGGTTTAGGCATACGCGTACGTCTGTAATAAATAGTTCTGGTATGAAAACCCTTCAAAATAATAACTTTATCAATATTTTTTTAACAAAAAGCATAAATGAAAATTTGTAAAGTAAATGCTTTAATTTAGTGGCAAATATTCTTTATTATTCTTGATAACAATTTTCCAATTACTACGCAGCGACCAACTGTTTATGACGGGTCATTAACTAGAACGTTTCCAACACCGTATTCTCCCATTGTGTTACACCGGTCTTACTGACGATATTTGAGACCGGTGTATATACAATGCCGTATTCTCAATATCATGCCATGTTCTTTTGTTGTTATAAACCATTAAAAGTCCTTAATATTTTTTAAAGACAAAATAATTGTAAACTGTCGCTTACATCAGAGACATGGATCATGCTTGCGTGGATAACTAAGGAAAACTAACTTATTAGTACACCCCAGGAGGCTGTACGCGGAAAACGGTCATAAACCGCTATATCATAGCTGCTAGTAAATATTTTGCATACATTTAACTAAAAATTCACTGATGGTGATGAGTATATAGTTTGAAACATTATATTCTTGAACCATTATCGCCGAAAAAAAACTATTTAACTACAAAACCCCTATAAGGACCTTCCGACAAAATTCCAGCACAAATATGACATTTATACATTAGTAAAATAAAAAAAGCAATACTTATATTTTCATCTTACATAATTCATTAATCAAATTTTTAACATAAAAGGATATTTGGCAATTGACAGATCCCTACTCTGATCTTTTATTTGTATAGGAATAAATTTAAACATGTGCTCTTTTGTTTAGGAATATTTTGTAGTGAAAGTCTTATATATTCACTGATCTCATAATTAGAATTAGACAGGTCAGGGATTTTATACAACCAGTTGTTTACTTAACTATGCTCATTTTAATCCCAATAGAAACATTCAAATATTTGGGGTATAAAACATGACCAAAGTACCTAGTAGTCGTTTACCCGGTGGTGATCCCATTAAAAACTCGATTATAGATTCGAATTGATTAGAAAACACAAATAGAAACATGTGTTTCCGTACAACAAAAAATCGGAAGTAAAGTGAACAGTTAAATTGACAGAAATATGTGGTCAAATATGTTTTAACAAAGAAATAATTATTTCAGAGAAAGACGCAAAAGATCAGTATGACCCCGTATTGTGTAATTAGAAAGTTTATTCAATTCTAGGGCATACATCATAATTTGATAGTCCATGTGTAATAAAATTCAAATTTTCAATACAGATTATGAGATACATAAAAAATATTAAAGAATAAGAAGCTTCAGACTTCCCGAAATACGTCGGTCCGACGGACATGTCCGATAAATTTTGATCAGGTCCGACGAGTTTTTACTCCGGATCGGTCCGACTGTCCGGCTTTTATCCAAGCCGCATGTATACAAAATGGCGTCGCTAAAGGTGACAAACCTTGGAAAAATTAAAAATCTACGTCAGAGGAACAGGCACAACAGCAGTAAAAGGATAAAAAGAATAGACCTGAGACAAAATTTAATGAAAAATACAAGCAAGACAGTGAATCGTTGGTATATGATAGGGAGGAGATGAAAATGCGCTGTAAGGAATGTGCCGATTTTTACGGCGAAAAAATTAAAAACAAAAAGTGTCTTAGAAATACAAACACAAGTTATTCTTTGATTTTGATCAATTTTATTTGGTCCGACAGATTTCGTTTGGGTCCGACAGATTTTCATGGTTTGTCAGACCGAATGTCTGACAGAGTTTTTCAACTTTCGGGAAGTCTGAGCTTTAATTAAAAAAACAAAAAAAAAAAAACGCATACATATACAAATTACTTACAGTCGAGCATCGGGAAGTCATTAACATATCTTACGAAACTTTAATTTGAAAACGATATTTGCGCGCGCTGAAGTGATTAATGTTTATTTGAAAAATAAAAAAAAGAACTTTTATGTTTGTGTTCTAAAAATAATCGGCGGCATAAGAGGAATTTCTTATTCATTTTACAACACTTGAAAAAATTTACTACAGAAAATGTGTTGTTGTTTTTTTGTTTTGTTTTCAACAAAAGTGAGTGTGTTTTAAGTTTATTTATACTCGGCGCCGGAATAACCAATATGTCCGAGATTATAGCATCTGGGACGTCTTTTTCAAGCAGATTCTTCCTGGAAGCCCATTCTTCGTTCTTTGGTGGTAAAGGAGACGACAATACCGTCAAGGCATCAACTTTCTGACTGACGACAACAAAAACGGCATCTATTAGTGCCAAACCTCCAGAGTAAGTCACGACAGGTCAACCAATCACCTCTGGTACTTATGATGACTTGACTATGTCCTTCCGTGTGCCTTCTCCGCGACGTGCACGCCTCTGGAGGAAATTGGAGAAGTTTCAACAAAACTTCCAAAACACGCCATTTATAACATCATTCATAGCACTGACGGCTTCGGTGTTTCTCATCTATTTGCAGGAAATGGTCGACAGGGAAAACCCTACGTAAATAAACCGCACACCCTGTTAACAACAGAGTTTCCGCAGTATATATTTCAAGCTAGTGAGGTTTTAAAAAATACACAAGCTATCGATTAACTACCATTAGTTGGTTGAGTGTTGGCGGTAAAAAAAAGAAGATATAACTTCCTGATCAATTTTCACTTAGGTTGATTCAGTTTTGAATAAGCTTTGCAGATATGTATTTTTTCAAGAAATATTTAGCTTTAATATTATCCGACGCCGTCAGTAATGAAATGGGAATAATTTTCTGAAACGTGATTTTTATTCGAGATTTGCTTCTGGAGAAGACAACCTTCTGTCCGTAGAGCATGAATATTAATAATCATCACAAGACAGTATCTTATGATCTCAATTATGGCACATCTAAACGTGTATAATTTTATGTTCAATAAAAATGTTGCATCACTTGCAGTTGTTATTATCATTCAATAATATTAAAATGACATAAAAGTATTTATGATGAACAGTCCTAGAATATTTTGACACAGGAACTTGAAATTCTATCAAATAATCAATATTAATTTATAATATCCAAAATATACCCCCTATATACTATAAATTTTTGGTTATAGTATATAGGGGGTATATTTGGATATTTATATTAATATTGGTTATTGTGATAGATTTCAAGTTCCTGTTGTTGTGTGTTTTTTATAGTATATAGGGGGTATATTTGGATATTATAATTAATAATTGGTTATTTGATAGAATTTCAAGTTCCTGTGATTTTGATAAGGAACCTGTCAGTTTGTAAAATGTTATTGTTATCTGATAATGAACAGTCGTCATACTTGCTGTATGTCATTTATTATGACAGTTTAGGTTTTTCAAAAATTTTGTATGATTAACAGTCCGATAATGTAGACCTCAATGAAATGTTCAGTGGATATTAACAAAATGAATAGTCAACCACATTTAACCATATATATTGAATGGTTGAACACAACAGTAAGGATAAATAGCGCAATGTGCATATCTTTTTATTTTGGTAGCATATTTTAAGCAAAAAGAAAAGACACTATAAGTCTGAAACATTCTCTCATAGCCTCCCCATCAGTACATTCAGTGCTTTGATTTATGCAAGGTTCCAAGTTATCATACTTCAAAGTCGAACACAAGTCTAAATATTCCACTTTAACTTTTTAAATCGTTGAAAATTATTGAAAGCGGCCATATTGAAAAATGACGCAAGCGGTGACATAGTAAAATTCATGGTGTAACACAGGTATCAGCGGCAATCGATTGTATTTGTCAATCTTTATTATACAATTTGTTTAAGTTATTTATATGCAATTATTGCAAGGAATAACTCTTTTATTCACCACACGAATATTTCAGCATTAAAAATAAAATGTTGAAAAGGGAAATTTCTGGATAACCTTACTTTAGAAAATTAAATAGTTATATGATGTCCAATGTCAGAATTCATACTGCAATTTTAAAAGTCCATTTATTAAATTGTCAAATCTAGAAATTGTAAAGTCGGATGTTTAACATATGTGATCATTAGTGATGAAAATTTCTGAACTGCCTTTTTATTTTTATTAACCCTTGCCATGATTTCGCACCCCCTATGAAAAACTACAATGTAACTTGTAGGTACGTCTTTAATTGAATTATAATAATTATACTTTACAGTCATATCTTTTTTTTTTTGGTTTGGGAAATTTTTTAAAGGGCCAAAAAGAAAAAAAAAATTAAAAATTTCGGGAAAATTTTCTTTTTCATAGCCCCCCCCTTTCAGAAACATTCAGTGTTTTTGATTAAAAAAAACTTCACGATAAAAAAACCCAAAACTCTTGATTTTGTAACCTTTCCTTCCTATCTCTGTAAAAACCGCCATGTTTCAAACAGTTCTTCTTCGATGCCAAATTTTTGGACACATTTTAATTTTAAACCCCACTCTTATCTCCCTCAGAATGCAAATTGCCCCTTTTCTTTTTTTGGGCTTGAAATTTAAAAAATTTTTTTACTGCCCAAGCATTTTTTTCCTTTTGAATTTTCTTTGATTTTTTCACGGGCCCCCGTAATAGTTTTTATTGTGAAAAAATTAAAATTCAAAAGAACTTTTTTAAAAACCAATTCCACCCAAAAAAACATCATTTGATTTTTTTTGAAAGAGATAAATTTTGTATTCTAGGATTTTTTAATTTTTGGCTTTTTTTTTTTAATTGCCCTTTTTACAAATTTTTAACAAAAACTTTTAAAAAGCCTTTTTATAGCTTTTCCGGAAACGTTTATGGCCATTTTATGTTTTTTGACGTCCCCTTTTAAAAATTTCCAAAAAAAAAAAAACCAAACCCTAAAAAACTTCTTACAATATTTTAAAATTTATTTTCAAATACAGGGACTACCCAATTAAACCCCCCCAAAATTTTGTAAACCCAAATAGTTAAAAATTTGGTTTTTAAAAAATTAAGTTAAATCAAAAAAAATTTCCAGTTTATTTTTTAACTGATATGAAAGGGAAAAATCTTATCAGCTTTTTTTTTTCCAAAGTTTATAAAAACCCTTTTCAAGGGTTTTTCCGGGAAATTGTCTAAAAAATTTCATTTTTAAAAAAATCCCCCCTACAAAAAAAAAAAAAAACAATCCCCGGGGCTGTAAATTTTTTTTAAACTATTTAAATTTTGATTGCCCTTTTTTATAAATAAAAATTCCAAAATTCTTTTTCTAATTTTGTATTTTTTCAAAGAAAGGAATTTTTGTTTGGTAAATGATTAATGTTTTTAGGGGGAAAATTTTTAACAATAATTATAATTAAAATAAGTTTTTTTTATGAAAAAAGGCCCCCCGGTTTTTTTTAAATTTAGGAATTGGTAAAACCCTTCTCCCCGGGTTTGCCTACAAATTTAAGTTAAAAAAAATTAATAAAACCCCTTTTTGGGGCCCTTTACCAAAATTTACATATTTTTTTGACAGGATGTCACTTTTAAGGAAACCCGGGTATTTTCTTTTGTTTTTTTCCCCGGGGGGGGGTTTCTTTGGGTTTTCCCAACCCAGAATTTGGGAAATTTTCCTTTTTTTCCTTTCATTTTTTTTTAACATCTTTTAAATTTGCTTTTTTTCCCCCGTAGAAAAAAACCCCCTGGGTTTAACAAGGGTTTCACATAGTTTTGTTCTTAAAAATTTTATTTAAAAACCCGAAAAGTTCTTAGTTACTACAAAATTAACAAAGATAGGTCATTAAAATTTATAGCTAACGGGCCCTATTGATATTAAAATTTAGTTTTAAATTTTTAAAGCTTTTTTACCCCATGATAAATGCCCCAAAAAGGGTTGGTCACTTGCTACTGGTTAGATGGGTTTTCCGTAAAGTATTGCCATTGTTTATTCAAAAACGGGGGAAACTTTTTGCCCTAAAAATTTTGTCCCGCAAAAAACTTCCCGTAAATAAAAAAATTTCAAAGAAAATTATTAGAGTTTTGGGGAATTAAAAAAAAAATTATTTTTTTAAAAAATAAAAATTTTGGGGAATTTTCCAAAACAAAAGGAAACCCCGGGTAAAACTGTTTAAAAAAATTTAAATTTAAGGGCGTTTTTTAAGGGATTTTTTACGGGGATAAGAAAAATATTTCAAATTTTTTTGGGCTGAAAGTCATTTTTTTGGGGGATTGGGTTTTAAACTTTTTAAGGGAAAGCTTGAAAAAATCAATCCTTATATTTGTTTTTTTTAAAAGTCGTTTGGGGTTTTTACTTTTGAATATATTGGTCATAAAATTTTTTTCCAAAAAATTGGGTTTAAACCCAACCCAGAAAAGCATTTTTGTTTAATCCCCCACATAAGGGCTTGGAAGTGGGATAAAGTGTTTATGTGATTAATATGAGCTTTTAAATAATAAATTTGATAATATTTTTTCTAAAAATTTTTTTAAAAATCTTGCTTTATTCAATAATTTTATGCCCAAAATGGGGTCATATATTTTCTTTTAAACTTTTAATTTTTATTTCTTTTTTCTGAAATAATAATTTTTATACTGTATTAAATTTTTCTTTTATAGACCAATCCACTTTAATATTTATACAAACCCCTTGTTTGGGAAAACGAAGCTCTCCTTCCGTGATAGAGGTTTTTTTATCTTTTTTTTTTAAAAAAAACTTTTTTTTTTTTTCCCAAAACATTTTTTTTTGGGTGATTATGTTTATTATAAAGGTTTTAAAGGGAAATGGGAATTTTTCCCCGGGTTTTTCCTATTTTGGAAAAAAACATTTAAAATTTTAAACAAATTTTTACCCCAAATCGGTTTTTTTCCCCTGGCGAACGATATTTTAGATTTGTACCCAAACTAAATAAAAAAAATAGTTTGGTTTAAATTTTGAGCATGTGGCATATTATCCCGGGTCCACCCTAAATTATTTTGTAAAAACCTTAAAACCCTTTTTCCTTTTAAAAAATGTTCGGGATGGGAAGTTTTCCTTTATTTTCTTTTTAAAAAATTTTTTTTCAAAAAAATTTTTTCATTTGTTTGTTTGGCTTTTCCCTGTTTCCCGTTTTTTTTTTGGGTTCCTCCTTTCGCTCCTTGCCACTGGGGGCATTTTAACTGGGTCGGGTGGGGGGGTGGGATTATTGAAAGCCGGCCCCCTTTTCTTGTTTTAAATTTTTTTTCATATTTTTATATTGTAAATGACGTTTTTTTCCGGATATTTTAAAACTATTCTTAATTTTAAAAAATTTTATTTTAAAATTTTTTTTAACAGTGAAATCATTTTGGTTCCATAC
>NW_026856816.1:0-25589 GCF_026571515.1 Ruditapes philippinarum | reverse complement strand
TCATCAAATAGAACACAACAGTAATGTAGAAAAATTATTTCAAGCCCAGTCATGTCAAAAAACAACCGTGGAGTCCCTTTAAAATTTGAAAATATTAAAAGGGACATCAAAATGGGCAACACTGTTTAACTTGAATCAACACAAGAAAGAATGCATCATGACCTTAGAGTGGATTTGAACTTTCTCCTTCATGGCAAGAAATTCAAATCTAATTAAATCACCTGAAACTTTAATCGCTTGCCAAAGGTTTGCTTTCCAAACTCCCCAAGTCAAAAAGATGATATATACATGTATGTTGTATTGAAATAATATAATACCATTTATGATTGACATAATTTTATATCTAACATGTTAATTACAATACAAATGTTAAATATAATACAAATTTTGAATAGTAGTTACACTGTACAATACAAATGTTGAATACAACAAAATTCTTAAATACAATACAAATGTTAAATACAATACACCAATGTTAAATATAAAACAAATGTTAAACTTAAATAAAGTACAAGTGTTAAATACAATACAAATATAAATACAATACAAGTGTTAAACACAATACAAATGTTTAATACAGTATATTTTTAATGTTAAATACAATACAATGTACAAATTTAATAGAAATGAGAAAACAATACAAATGTTACATACAATACAAATGTACAATACAAAACAAAGTACAATGGAAGTGTTAAATACAGTACCAATATCAAATCAATAGAAATGTTAAATACAATACAAACGTTAATAGGTACAATACAAATGTTAAATACAATACAAACGTTAATAGGTACAATACAAATGTTAAATACAATACAAACGTTAATAGGTACAATACAAATGTTAAATACAATACAAACGTTAATAGGTACAATACAAATGTTAAATACAAAACAAGCGTTAATAGATACAATACAAATGTTAAATACAATACAAATGTTAACTTCTATTTTTATCAAATGCATCAATATCACCAGCTGTTGACCTGCCTGTACACTATAAAAAAAAATTATTTCAGAAATAGCAGTATAATTTTTTTTATACAAATTATCTTGTCACGTTGTATCGCCCTAGTTGAGACAATAAAAGTACGACATGACTCAAAATATTATTACTCATTCATTTTTTACATATGCATACTGCATAAGATGCATGTACAGATAAAATACTCATGCATTACAGTAGCTGTAAAATCATTCTTTTAAGCAAACTAAGGTGATTTTCCTCCTTATATATAACACTCAGAGGCCTATAAAAAGCCATTTCCTAATTGATAATGATTTGTCTTTGAATTGATGCATTTTTCCCAAAACTCTGAACTTAACTTAGCCTTTTTTTACTTCTCAAATTAGCTATTTTAGCAATAACTTTCCTCAAAATCAAGAGGCTATTGCCTCAATTGAGTGAGAAAAA
This sequence comes from Ruditapes philippinarum, assembly GCF_026571515.1. Taxonomy (NCBI): domain Eukaryota; kingdom Metazoa; phylum Mollusca; class Bivalvia; order Venerida; family Veneridae; genus Ruditapes; species Ruditapes philippinarum. The sequence goes on along the minus strand of NW_026856816.1, from coordinate 24,173 downwards.
TCACTAAATATACATTTTAAAATCATACTTTCAGCACTAAAACAGCATAACTCACTGACTTTAAATAATTTCAGGGCCCTCATTTCATGATTTTAGGGGTAAAATTTCAGCCCTATTTCACTCCCTAATTCATATATTTATATATATACTTTTTTTTTTACATCCCGATTCCCCTAAAAAAAATTTCTACCTGCCTAATTCAGGAGAAATAGTGGTACATGATTGTATCTGATTGAAGTTTCTATTTGCAAAATAAAATATGTTAAACTTAAACATGTTAAACTTAACATTATGAGTATTGTTGTTGTAAGATTGAAGAAATTCCCCTTTTACTTCAAAGCAATGCAAAATTCCCCCTACCCGAGGGTTCCTGCCCCCGGCCATGTAAGGTATTTAGGGCCCTCTTCACCCTGGGATAAAATCTAAAACCCTTTAGATTCTGTCATCAGTGGGCTCTCTCTTCACCAGATTTTAAGCTTAAACATCTCCCTAAGATATGGCTTCCAGAAAACCATCATGATTTTGCTTCTTTTTCTTTTTGCTACATGACTGTATATGTAACTTTATAAAGAATCCCCCAAATGGCAACAATACTCTACTCTTAAAGCTGCACGCCTTCAGATGAGCAAAAATATTTTGATAAAATATAACCTGAGAAAAAAATGTACTAAGATTTTAGGAAAGGTATAAAGAAACAATTTACATGTTATGTGCGATTAATGGCCGATTTTTCAGGATTTATAACTATATTTCTATTGAGTTACTAACATAGTAAGGGCTATGTTTGCATATTTTACCTCTTTATAGTAATTTACATTAGTTGTAAGTGCCATTGATAATGTGTAAATTGCATTCTTTTGGTAACTTTAAAATATTTTACTGTTAAATAAATTTTCAAATTTTCATAAAAATTAGCATGAATCTGGAGGCCTGCTGCTTTAAGACTAAAGGCGGCTTTATATTTTCTGGTGAACAAGGTTGTAAATAAATGTAAATGAACTGAAATACTTAAAAGCACTGATATTTAAGTATTGTAACTCTTGCCTTCTTATTAGCCAAGAATACTCCACATGCAAGGGAAGTAACTCCAAACAATTTTCCAGGGAGAATACCACTAAAATGTCAATATGAATATACTGGGCCATCACTAACTTCTATTTGCATTCAACCCATCATTTTTAGGTGTGATATGACCATAAACTCTGGATAGTTTTATTATCAGGTCAATGGACAAATCCTCATAATATAAAGGTAATAAGTAATAAAATCTCCCGCATTAATATTAATTGTTTCTGAGAAAAATATTATTATTTTTGTTCGAAGAAAAAAGTTGTAATAACTATAAAAAGAGAACAAAAAAACTGCCCTAGTTTATTTAAATCTGCACAGACAAATACATGTAGATAAGGCTAAAATATAACAAATACATGAGTCATTGAGTGACACATTACCCTTAATCAAAGTACATGAAATTATTGCTGGAAGGCGATTTTCGAATTAAAGAAAAATTATTCATTGATATATTAGTTTAAATGACAATTGCACAATCTTGCCTCACGATAAGTATGTAAAGCTATGCAACAATCGCAACTTTTTGGTCCTTTCCGTCAGTCTTCCGAAAAACACCTCAGACACAACAGTAAGAATACACCGAATAGATACGGTATTTTGGTCAAACCTACGCTAAGAAGCTAAACATGATAACAAATAGTAATTTACTGAGCACTGTTGACAAGTTTTTTTCTCTCAGTACATGGTGTATATCAAGTGAAAGTCCATCTAAATTTAAGTAAATTTAAAGTACATATTATAATACTTATTATTGATTGTCGTTGTAGAAACAGAAAGTACAATTATGCCAAGCTGTTGACAAGCTGTTTAGTCAGATTTGTTTATAAATGTACATCAGTGGGCATATTTAAATTAAAAATGGTTGTCAGACCTATTTTCAATCATAATTGTACCGAAACAGACTTTTATTTTCTATTTTCCTTTGGACGTCAAATATATGTGTTTGTTTTACATTATCAAAGAATACACTTGCGTTTGTTTTACATTATCAAAGAATAGTTACACTCTCTGTTTTTGTTTACATCTATAACCAAGTGATAGAACTACTTTCAAACTGTATTAACTCCAGGGGTTATTATGAATAATAGCTGAGGACGTTCCAATTGGCTATGAAACTGTGAAAAATCTCCCCAAAATAAAAAGCATTGCAACACATTTCACTCAAATTAAACTAAGATTAGAATAGTACAAAAATATTATTTTTAATTTATTTCTTTGTGTATTTCTTAAATATTTTTTGCATATCTTTCTTTTCTAAGTATGCCAGCTGATCTATGTAAGAAATTAAAATTTTGTTTTTAAAAATTTATGCTTTTGAACCTCAGTTGAGTTCTTTTAAATATAGTTGTAAGACACAGATACAAGTAGAATTTTGTTATCCCAGCTGATAAGCAGATAGAGAGACAATTTAATTAGGATATACATATGGAATAAAAGATTTCAGAAAATACCTTCTATCTACTGCTCAGGAACAGTAACTCATCTTCATTAAAAGCTGCAATGACTGTTATTGTTACCTCCCTTTGCAATTTGTTCTGAAAAGCACAATAAATGTCTTGCCATGAAATATTAATCATTTGACCAAAAAAACAACAACAAACAAACAGAGATAAACTAACATAGATGAACATTTCAGCTACATATATTAAAATTACTTACATAAGTTACATATATCTAAATAAAATAATTATACAACATGTAATATCAATAATACTCTTTTTATTAAACCCAACTCCCAATGTATTTCCTCAACATTGTAACAGTTAAATGCATTAAATTTTGTATACCGGTATGGCAAATTTCAAGTATTACCTCATGTTCCCCTCTATGCATTATCGTATTATCAGGCAGGACTGGGCACCACCTAACTTCTGTTTGTTTATTTTTCGTTCAGTTTTACGGCGCACAAACACAGTATTGTGATATGGCCGTCATATGGCGCCAAAACAGGAAAGATGATTTTGGCTAACCTAGGGTGTTACAAACTTCAAAGCAAAACTTCAAAGCAACACCAGGGGTCAAATTATTACCTATATCTTACTGGAGCTTAGAGATGCATAGACTCCAGTAATTCAAACCCATTTAGTCACCTCTTATGATCACACAGTGATAAACAGTGGCTGCAATTCTTACACTATAATAAAATTAATGTCCGCATGACAACTACCATCCAGCAAAACAATAGAGTAGACTAAACTGCAAGTGTCTAATATTGGTTTCCAGCTATGCACAAACTAGATATTGCCCTTGGTTCCAGGCCTATTTTTAACCCCATTCTGTATTTGTAAGCCCACGATTTCCAAACCATTTTTAAGAGATAGTTACACCTATTGCAAAATTACTACAGTACAGCAGATTTTGTGCAGAAAATACACAATGAAGTCAGTCAATGGTCAAACAAACAAACTAACTGGGAAGAAAATAGTCAACCAACAGTCACACAAACAAAAAACAAACAAATACATCATCATAAATAAATAAATATAAAAATAAATATATATATTATATACATGTGTATATATAAATAAATTTAATAAATGATAAATTCATTTAACTAACTATATAAATAAACAAGAGCTGTCGGTAGGACAGCAACGCTCGACTATTCTTAGTGCTTGATAGTAAAAAAAATGCCTGATACAGTTACCTCCTCCTGTTTACAGGTTGGGGTCATGATGGTGAACAAGTGTGCAAAGTTTCAAAGCCATATGTCAATGGACTTTGAAAATATTTGAACTATTACAAAAACTTTAACGTAAATTCTAAGTCGAAAAAGGGGCATAATTCTGTCAAAATGCTTAATAGAGTTACCTCCTCCTGTCTACAGGTTGGGGTCATGATGGTGAACAAGTGTGCAAAGTTTCAAAGCCATATGTCAATGGACTTTGAAAATATTTGAACTATTACAAAAACTTTAACGTAAATTCTAAGTCGAAAAAGGGGCATAATTCTGTCAAAATGCTTGATAGAGTTACCTCCTCCTGTTTACAGGTTGGGGTCATGATGTTGAACAAGTGTGCAAAGTTTCAAAGCCATATGTCAATGGCCTTTGAAAATATTTGAACTATTACAAAAACTTTAACGTAAATTCTAAGTCGAAAAAGGGGCATAATTCTGTCAAAATGCTTGATAGAGTTACCTCCTCCTGTCTACAGGTTGGGGTCATAATGGTGAACAAGTGTGCAAAGTTTCAAAGCCATATGTCAATGGACTTTGAAAATATTTGAACTATTACAAAAACTTTAACGTAAATTCTAAGTCGAAAAAGGGGCATAATTCTGTCAAAATGCTTAATAGAGTTACCTCCTCCTGTTTACAGGTTTGGGTCATGATGGTGAACAAGTGTGCAAAGTTTCAAAGCCATATGTCAATGGACTTTGAAAATATTTGAACTATTACAAAAACTTTAACATAAGTGGTTACGCCGACGCCGACGCTCGGGTGACTGCAATAGCTCTACTTATTCTTATCGAATAGTCGAGCTAAAAAATAAAAATAAATAAAAAATATATAAATATAAATAAATAAATTTAATAAATAAAAATAAATAAATTTAATAAATAAAAATAAATAAATAAATAAATATATAATAAATAAATAAATAAATAGAAATGTATAAACATTTTTTTTAAATCAGTAAATTAAAAAAAAAAGGAGTTTAAACATTTGAGAGCTAGAACTTACGGTACATATTTATTTATGCAAAATGTATATAATTATAAATCTTACTTAAAAATCTGTATATAATCCTCAATAGTCAGGAAGAGAACACTAGTTCTTAACTTTACAATCCAACTTACAGACTGTCAGTCATAAACAACTCTTCTTCAACTTATATACAAATTTACTTCTTATTAACAAGACTTTCCTTCAAACTGCATTGGTCAGAAAAACAACTTGACATTTCTTCACAAACAACTTTAATAATCATATACCGGTAGATATTATTAAGGTGTATCTATAAATATACATACGAGCGTGATTTCATTCTTAAAGGATTGTCAAAAATTATTTTCAAACTTCCGGCTAGCAGGTGTACAAACTGAAAGCAATTCCAGGGTTCAAAACCACCTCACCTGCTGTAGCTAAGAGATGCATAAACTCCAGAAATTGGAACCGATTTAGTTGCCTCTTATGACCATGCAGGGATAAACTGTGGCTGCAATTCTTCTGCCTTAACCCTAAAAGGCAATCCCTTGGACACAATGGAACTCCTGTAAGTGTAAGACTAGTGGAAACCATGACAACCAACAGGGCTTTTTTGCACTAAACCATTTAGTTTTCTCTCATGATCATGCAGGGCTAAAGGCTGGCTGCATTTCTAATGCCCAAAACCCTTAAATGCAACCCCTAAGTTTATACTTTATAGGCCAACAGGGCTTTTTTGCACTAAAAACAGGGGCGGATAAAAGGCCCCAATCCAAAATAAGCTCATTTTTACCCAATATCAATAAAAATATTCCGAAAAGCGGCCCCCTGTCCCATCAACCAAAATAAAAAAAAAAAATCAAACAATTTAGAAAACTTAAACAGTTTTGACTTGTTTCATAAAAGATAAGTGACAGGTTAAACTCACTATGAATAAACTGAGAAGCTGTGTATAACTATAAGGTAGTTTTTCATTTTTTTTTAAATTTGCCTAAAATGGCATAATTTTTCCCAATTTAAGCTATGGGCCTTTTCCCAAAACTGCTGCCCTGGTCAATCAGAATTTGCTGTTGTGTGGCCACACTTTTTTTAAGGCACATTATGCCTGGGTAAATGAATTAATTTTTCATCTATGCAGAAACACGGTGTCAAGGGTATACGCATCATTTTTCCGCGTACCGTCGAAAATTTATCATCCTGCGCGCAGCACCGTATCATTTTAGACAAAACAAACACGTAAACATAACATGCATGATGGAAAACGGCCTGAAAGTCACATTTTTGAAGTAAGTGTATTCATAAAAGTGTGTCTACGGAATATAATGATCATTGAAGCTTGTGTCTTTAGCTAGTTTTTATCAAAGACTTTTACGATTTCTTTGTTTTAATGAAAACAGCTAGAGCTGGCTTGGGGAAAATGAGCTTTTGGAAAACTTCAAAAAGAGATAATTATGGTGTCAATCAAAAAAATTATTTAATATAACTATAAGCATCAAAGATATATATACACAGACTCTTGCACACAAATTTAAGCTGTTTAATTTCTTAAAAAAAATCATAAAAGTGTGACAACTGACCGAGTTCTTGGTACCGTATCATGGGTCCGCACCGAAAATTGTGGCACCGTATACATTAGCGCTAGACTTGCACCGCATCATGATGATTAACCTTATGGTGAAAAATCTTATTTGTATTTATTTATTGTTGCCCATCTGGGCGAGGCCTGCAGATGTATATTTATTATTTTTGAACCAGAGGAAAATACATAAATAGAAGCAAACCTGCAAAGCTGGTTCATTTGTGTGCCCGGCGTAAACACGTGCGTTTATTATAGTTGCAAATTGTTAATGGCATATATTTTTTTTTTAAGTCATTTTGTAATTTTCTTTGTTTTTTTTTAGGTTAAGCGATTCTTTTTTACCAAGTTAAAATACATGAAATTAATATCCCTTATCATATAAATAAATATCTCAGAATTTCTAAAAAACACATTTACATACCGAGGGCTCGGCGCAAGACTATTCTAACTTGTATTTTGAAAAATTTTCAGGAAATGGAAAAAATATGTTATTTTATTGTGATTTTATTTTTTGAAAAAAAAATCACAACCAATCTTATCAAAAAATAGAAATAAGTTGTGTACATGTTCATTTTTTCAAGAAAAGTGTAAAATATGCATTTTATTGCCTACATGTTAACATAGCCTAGTATTGCACTAGAAAAGCTACTTTTTCCTGAATATTTATTGTGCAAAACTATTCTATCTTGAGTTAGAATACTTTAGCACTATAAAATATGTCCCTTTGATTCCTAAATCTTGTGCAAAACTATTCTATCTTAAGATAGATTACTTTTGCAATAACTTGAAAGTTAAGAATGTCTTTTATCTATCAAGTTAGAATATATGATTACTTTTTTGAAAATAAATTTGATTTCTTAAATAATATTTTTTGAAGGCATATTATGGTTTGGGCTGTTTTAAGACCATATTATATAGTATAATTTTTGATATTGTTACATATTTGCATAATTATCAGTAATTTATACCCTACTAAAATATATAGTAGGTACAAGTGATGGCAACCTTGACTTATTATCTCATCAAACACAAGAATAGGATAATAATTTTCATTCTAGTCATATCGTTTGTTTTTATACACATTCCCATGTAAAAAAAAACTGACTACAATGACACAAATAATAAATTATGAACATATGGTACTTTGTGCTAGAAAGCATTGCATGCATGCTTGGGCTGTGAATGCATCCTTGTTGATGCACAATTAAAGACTGCTTTAACCCTCCATTGTAGGAATTTTACAATCCTTTAAAGCAGCACACCTCCAGATTCATGCTGATTTTCATGAAAAATTTTGAAAATGTATTATAAAAGTAAAATATTGTGAAGTGAAAAAAGAAAATAACTTTCACATTGCAAACAGCACTTACAAACCATGTAAATTACCAAAAATAGGTCAAAATATGCTAAAATAGCCCTGTGTTAGTAATGCAATAGAACTAAGGTTGAAAATACTGCAAAATCAGTCATAAATCGCACAGAACATGGAATTGTTACTTTAATCTTGAATCTTTTTACTTTTCTTGAAATCTGAATACTTTTGTTCCAAGTTTGGTTTTATTGAAATATTTTGGTTCATCTGGAGGCATGCAGCTTTAAAACTCTTTTTATCTTTAATTTAAATAGGTACTGGTAAAAAATACATTATGTTATTGAGAAATTAGTTACTAACACATTAGACATTTTGCAAATTTAAAAGATATATCATAAAGTCATTAATTCAATTTATAAAAAAATTGTTTTGTGACTATAATTTTACAAATATAATATGATCTTGCATATAAAAAACAAATTTGCTATTTATTCCATGCTTTTTTATCGGTTTTAATATTTTTTCCTGACTTTTGCCAAATAAAGACATGCGCTCTCATTAATGATGTCATAAAATCATCATGTCACATAGTTCTTGTTAAGAAATAATCCTGTAAACTTTTACGAAATAATGTTACATTTTTAAAATGATATGACTGTGTAGATAACTAGATATTTATGTGTTTCTCGTATTCAAGCACATTTTACTCATAATGGAGTGTATTCCCAATCGGACAGTATTTCTATGAATCATTTAAGTTATATTCTTTTCATCCGCATTTAGATATAGTCTGGCTACTGTGATAATTATATTTTATAATTTTACTGTCCACTGAAAAGCATGTACTAAATGGACATATTGTGAGAAATACACTTAGTCATTAGTATAATGTGATATATGATAAGAATTAAACACTTAAATATTTGCACATAAGTTAAAAATCAAACAGAATTCATGAAATACTACAGAATTATTTTTTGAATATAAACATAATGTGATTAAGTAATATATATTATGATGATACACAGACAAAAATCAAAGTGCCTTAAAACCTTTAAAAATAGATGAAATAAATATTTTGCAATTGGTAGATCAAATTATATTTCATTTAATTTTATAATGGTGTTATTTTATCACTTGTGGCTGTGTCAAAATATCGCATCGGGTGTTCATTTTATGAAATATATTTCAATCTTATAATATACTAAACCCCACTTTAAAATAACTGAAATATTTTATCTAAGGAAACATTTTATTCTTTTAACATTTGTACCAGTAACTAATATGTATATAAGTTCAATAAATGCATGATAGACACTATTGAAACATAATAAAATTGACAATTATGCACCCGGAAAACACTTTTTGAATTTTACAATTAGTTCGCCAATCAAAATTTACAATTTTTTAGAAACTGACATTTCAAAGTGTATTAATTTTAAATACTTAACACAAAATTAAATGAAACTCTTTAGAACTTTAGAAGATATATTTTAGTAGTTATTAAATGTCATAATATTACATAGTATTACTTATTTGTCATAATGTAAAAGAATGTTGCTGTTTTGTTATTTTAAGAAATAAATTATACAAAACAAAATAATTTTTACTGTAAGCAATAAAGGTTGCTGAAGATACATAAATTCAGTGAAAGTTCTGGAAGTTTTTAAAATAAAAAAATTTCAAAAATTCAAAATTAATAAACACATAACTCTGATTAAATTGTATTTCTAGATAAATATCTAGTACTATTAAGTATACTTTTCTAAATACAAAGAAAGAAACAATTATGTACAGGCTTGAAAACTTAAATCATGCTATTTGAACTGGAAAAATAAGAACCTTTAGGAGTACTGGTAAGAGACAAACTGCTATAAGAGTTTCTTTTGATTTTTCATCCCTTTCCTTACCCAACTACCAAACAAATTATAATTTCTTTAACAAATAGGAGGCAATATAAATTCACTATGAAAAACAAAAAAGTTGCGCATAAATTGCATGGAAATGTAAGAATGGGCTCCAATATGATTAAAATAAGCTCCTAATTAACACTACACATTAGGATCTGACAACCACCAATAGGTTGTCACTTTCTCATAACCTTTCAAACAGCCAATTATCGGTGAGCTTACACAATTTTAAAACCCAAATGGTTTCTAATTTTAACGGCTGGAAAAACCATTACTGAGTAGGTCATTTTCATAATTTCGAGGACAAACATGGTGTTGTCCATATAGGTGGCAGGTAAACTGGCAAAACAACAATGCCCATTAAAAATGTAGTCATTAATTTCCAGTGTATTTCACATTACTTCAAACAATTTTTTTTCTATCAAAAATCACAATATGTTTATTTATATCGATGCTCAACAGAAAATGATATTTTGATACTTTGTCTTATTCCTATCTGTAAAGGACGGTTTGATTTCATGGCTAAAAATAGCTTTCCTGGGAAATCCAAATTACAATGAAAATGAAACAAATACGGAGACAATCAGATCTAAACTTTAGTCAGACTGGAAAGGACCTTTTATAAAACTATAAAAACTGCATGCTTTCATAAACACTGATTGTCAGAAAATATCACTGCCCATTTTGCATACTTAATCCAAGGATTTAATGTTATATACTATTTTAATACTGTTATAGGCATATTGTTGCCTTTTTGCTTGTTCCATTTTCTTTTCCCATATGAGTATTTGAATAGAATTTTAAAAACCTTATAACATATAAGTATTCATTGCACAGTTGGTATAATAATGATGATAAAACTAATGTAAGCACTCAAATGTTCACATACAGAAATGAAACGTCACTGCAGTGGGCGTTACCCTGTATGGTTGGAAATTTTGGGTTTGTAAGTACATTAGTTGGGACTACTTGCCATTTAAAAATGGGAACATGGGGACTCAAACCAATATTACACCATATGGATGTGAATGCCTAAGTGTTTCATCAGTGAGGTAATTTGCTTTGTTACCTATTTGTTGTGATTGTCCAGAAATAGATCTAATTTGAAACAGTGTATTTTGATCCAGATATGGGTATTTTACAGTGGTCTCCTTAACCCAAGAAATTTTGAACGGTTTAATACACCTCAAAACTTCCTAAATAAAGGTAAATAATTTGTGCATACTGGCAACACTTCATTCAAATAAAAATTTTATTTTTTTAATTGGATTTAATTTAGAGATGATTTTTGCATAATTGTATTGACATAAAGCTGTTTTTATTCTTCTGTTGTTTTACTGAAATTTACTAAAAGCCAGTGACTCAGGAGCACTTATCACTTTCTCCATCCATTGAACTTGATTGGCCATAAACCGCTTATCTTAATGTAGGCAAATTGAATATTCATCATTTCTATAAACAAAGTTAAAATTTCTAGACTAAAAAGGTAAAATTTCTTCTAATATTGAATAATACTGAGTTTTGATTTTCTATTTTTTTATTCTTTGTACAGAGAATTTGAAATGTCACGCAGTCAGTAAAATAAATTAATCTTTGATATTGACTGAATAAATGAGGATACAAATTTTCTTCATTTTGAAAACAACCAAAAAAAAACACGCAAAACACATCAGAATGTTTTTAAACTTTAAAATTCTGTAAAATATGATCATAGAAGAAGTGTCATAAATATTCTTGAAATTTATGACATCATGAAAGCTTGTGATGACATCATCAATCTTTGTTTATTTTCAGTTAGAATAGTTTAAATAGCAAAAACTCCTGTTAACAGCATCTTTTATTTCGCTAGACTATTCTAACTTGAAGTTAGCATAGTCTTGCATAAAAGAACATCCAGGTTTTAACTTAAAATTGATTGTCAAACTATTCTAACTTGACTTAGAATAGTTTTGCACTGAATATATTATATCACCAGATAGAATATTTTCTTAAAATGTGTAAAACTTTAAAATTAGTGGGAAATTAATTATGTCTTTTTAACAGAACATGCATTGAAGGAATTTATACAAGAAAATGTCAAAAAACCATTTTCTGAAAAATATTGAGTTAGAATAGTCTTGCGCTGAGCCCTCGATACTATGTTACCATTAAGCCAACAAGATAGACCTTCAGGGGAGGACCTTAGATAATGTTGGTATAATTTTTGGTCCAACCCTTTTGTATGTACATTATATTTATGCTTAAGATATTAAATTAATCATGTACAAAATATGCAAGCAAATATTATTAAACTAAAACACGTGGGACCACGGTCATATTCGAAAGAATTTGAGTCGATACTTTATTATGAAGATCGGTTCGATTAACACAACCAGAGTGCAAATTGCTAACATTCTTGTACATGTAAAGAAGCAAGTTTTTGTGAAAATGTTATGTGTATTTAACACAAATATAGATATTTAATTGTCACCATTTCATACGTACTCTTTGAGATAGTGCTTACGGTGAGAGTTTCTAAGAAACAAGATTTTCAAGCTTTCTACTCAATCCGTGCAATTTAATATTTGTCAGTTATCATGTAAATGAAATGTTTATAAATAAAATATTGTTTAAACTAAAGAATTTGAGTAAATACATTGGAAGAGTAAGGAATCGAACCCGTGACTTTTAGACTGAAACGTCGGACTTGGAATTCTGGCATCGCTTCGTACACTTAGTTAATCGGACATAATTCACTTTCATTCATGTTAAACAATGTTAAAATGGCTGCCATCAATTAACAGAATGTCAAATTTACTAAAATCGATTACTAGCATGTAATCGTCTCTAACTTGTTTTGCGTCAATGTTATATGTATTACGTTTTGGACCCCAAATTTAGTAAATTTCCTTATTCACATGATTACCTTAACGCTAACGCAATGCTCGCCGTTTATGGCAGTTGTTTTTTATTTGTTTTTTATGTTTGTGGGGCAGTGGGTACAGTACAGTGTAAATGTCACTTTAAAGGGACTCCACTGAGGTTTTTTGATATGATGGGACTGAAATGTTTTTTCCATGTAAATGTACCATTTGATGTAGGTTTAGACCTCTAATCTTTGTGCAAAATTTCAGATCATTCGCGCACTTCGTTTTTCCAGAATAATTATTCACATTGTAAATAAATGACACAAAATGAAAAGCTTTTAAACGTTTTTAAACGTTTTTCACTCAAATCGGACTAAGAAAAGCATATAAATACGATTTTCAATTATTTCAAAGTATATTTCTTAACTATATTTGCATATATTTCTGTCTAAAGTGCCCCAGCTCATTAATATAAGAAATTCAAACGTTATGATTTTAGGCTTTTAAACCTCAGTGGAGTCCCTTTAATGTTTTTTTTATAGAATGTCAGACGATATAAAAAAAACATTTAAGTGGTGTACCATCTTCCAACGAACAACTGTAAGTTTCGTCAATGCTAAAATCGTTACTTTGTTCCTGGAAATGGCCGTCCAATTTCTCGATAAACTGGACTTTCTCATGAGATGCGCACAACTTTCCATCGGTTTCTATAGTGTCCTGTTTGAGACAGTTAAAATATCGCCTGTTAAGATTGACTTAATATCTTGATTTAGCTCAACTATTCGAAAAAATAGGGAGAGCTATTGTAATTGTGAATTTTGACAGAACTATCGCCCTTATTAAAAAATCTTAAGGCTTTTGTTTTACTATCAAGCAGCGCACTGGGTCTTGTTAATAGATGAGAAGCGAGATTTAACATTCTCTTTCGTGGACTTTCTCTATAGTCACTGGTACTGTAAATAAGTTACAGTTCTCGAATAAAACATGCGAAAATTAAGTTTAATCATCGCGAAGATTTTTATATTTCGATTTGCACGAGGATTTAAGTAACGGTTATTTAAAAGTGTCTTCTTACTAAAATGGCTGATTTGGAATGCTTTTGTGCGTTAACACCCCAGCGCTAACACGACAAAGCGCCAAACGGCGCATTGTCGGACTTTCGTCTTGGCGTGCTTCACTAGAGACAGGACGACAAGACGAGAGCGCGACAATGCGCTGTTTGGCGCTTTGTCGTGTTGTCGTTAGCGACAAGACGAAAAGGCGATAACGATACAGGTATTGACAACGCAACGCGCAATGTACCAAATCAGCCACCATATCTTACAGACGTAAGAATACACTTTGGGGGTATGGTCGTATAATAAATAATACTGGGAGGATAAATCAAGCACATAGTTGCCACCTTTCTTAAATTCAGTAACATGTGTAAGTTACGTTGCCCAGTCAATTAGTAAGGTAACTTAAATTCAAATGTAAAAAAAGAATACTATTTTAGAAATATGAGCTTTGGCTTGCTTGTGAGTTGTATTAACAAATTTGAGAGTAAAAGTTCAATTACTGATATCAGCAAATATTATGCAATTCCCGAGTCCAAAAAAAAAGTTGAACTTCACAACAGACATAAATCGCAACTGCTACGAAAGCATAGAATTTTAATAAGAAATTATCTTTAAAAAAAACAATAGAGGTCTAGATTGCTTCCAGGCCCAGGTAATCAACTGCCCTGCTTACCCTAACCGATAACCAAACATTTACCTTTTCTTGTCAATCCTACAATAAAAAGTAACAATACCCCCTCCAAAAAAAAAAAAAAACAAAAAAAAAAACAACAAACAAACAAAAACGGTTAAACACATTTTTAAGTACATGTATGCAGTGTTACCGCGCAAAGAGAAGCGGTGCCATGGTTCTGCATGATGCGGTACCATGTTTATCAAAGTTTTCTCTTGATTTTACAACATTATTTTGAATTATTTGTATAAAATTGGTATGTTATCAGCTCGTATCAATGCTTTTTGTGATCATTTGACATATGATACTTCTTCCGACAACTTTACTTTCGGAAAAGGATGAAAAATGTTCGCATCAAGAACACAAATGTTTCACATGTATAAAAGTGTTTTCATTAGTTTTAGGTTATGATAGACAAATATTGTTGCAAAATATTTTGCACACATAGATGAATCATTCAAAACTTCCGTGGTGTATGCAAACTCTCTAAATAAAATCAATTTTAGTAAGAAATTTTCGCATTTTTGAAGTTACCTCTTGGACTTTTCAGAAGATTACGTAAGAATGATACGGTGCTGCGCGCAGGATGATAGATTATCGGCGGTACGCGGAAAAATGATGCGTATACCCTTGACACCGTGAGAAAGGGCAAACATTTTTATATGTGTTGTAATAATTGATTTAGAATCATGCGAGATGCTGATCACCCAATTATAATGATGTTGAACTTGAACATGAAATTACTCGAGATAAAGTGTAAAGGTAGCAAAATGTAAACAAAGTAATATTTTTTACTTCTATACAAAATACTAATTCACTATAACTGTACTAGTTTCAAAAACACAAAAGGACAGACAGTCACTTTGCTCAGATATATCAGTCAGTCAATGTTAAATTGTTCTATCACTGGAGGCTCATCAGTAAGCAGTACAGGGACCTGAATTCTTATTTATATGGTCTTAAGACTTGTAAATGCTTAATTAACAATGGTAAGGAATGGGAACTGGGGATGACGCTCCCAATGAAAAGGGATGGAGTCCAGATAGAGAAAGCTGTTTATAAGTAAACAGTTAAACTGTTATACATCAACTTTAAGCGTGTTTAATTCTCAGGGGTCATTGAGTATTGTCAGGTAGCAATGAGTACTTTTTACATGGGTGTCTAGTATACTAAAATCAGGCATCAAAAGTTTTTTAGAGTTACCCGTCCTGCAGGACGAGTAACTTCTAAATCCAAAATGCAGGCCTGCATCAAGTTTTCTTAAATTCTACTTGTAATTACAAGCTGAAGAGTCGAATTTTCGATCTCTGGAAAGATACCCACGAGGGCCTACATGTAGTACCAGTGAGGATGACAATAACCTCAACTGAGAAAGTGGCAATGTGGCTTGTTAACCAATGTCCATTAGACTAGAAGTCTAAATTTTGCTGGCCACATGGGTTCAAATCCCGTCATTGTTTCCGCACCAGAGCAAGAAACTTAACACTCATTAGGAACGGATACAGGAGTATTTCAATAAGCTTACATCTTCCAACAAAAACTAAAATAAACTAGTTTAAACTTAAACAGTGCTTAGTACTTAATATTTAAACCTTCAAATCCAACCTCATGCCGTCATGGGCGCAGTGTTGTCCAACTAATAAGTCTTGTCACAGAAACAGCGTCAGTTTCAACAAAACATTTTGGGCATTATCTGTATAGAAAAATGTAGTTTGTGGTTGGACTTGGAAAAAGACATTGCCCATCCAAAAAATATCTTGTCTATTTGACAAGTCTAGTAAATTGGACTATATATAATATTAAAATAAGAAAGAAATGAAGAAATACAACACGTCAACACCAGTGCAGGTTGAGTAATTTAATAATCTACCCGTTTCGGTTCTGAAACAACCTTCATCAGACGGGATTCCTACCCAGAACAAAAACATACATGCCATAATTTTTGGACAGCTTTCCGGGACACTTTTCATCGCGGCAATAATGGATGTGTAGGCAGTTGTGGAAAAGGGGGGTGGGGGTGTCAATCGTATAACGTTATTAATTAGGACGACTTTCTCCTGAATTTTAATGATAAACAGTTAACTTACTAGTTTTAAAAGTAGCCTTTTAGGTCGACATAATTATCATTTTATAGTATTTCTTTATTTCATTTATTATTCCCTAAAAGCAAGAAAGTTGTAAGTTATTATTTATTATAAACCCGGTGAATGGGCGCAGCCATGTTGTTCACCCGTTATATCTTAAAGTCGTGATAATTACTACATATCACGTAATGCAATTCTTCCAGTCATAAAAATAAACCCAGCAAGGTGATTTATTTGACACCTTTAATTTTTTATTTGATAGATATATTTACATTGTTTGTAATAATTAGACTTTCGGCAAGTAAGCGATTGATCTAAAAATTAATGATTATCGGGGATTAACGATAATTGTTAAGGGCCGTAAACCAATTAATTAACCCGACCATTAAACGCTGCCGAATTCAACAGAGAGAAAGCTTTTGCCGAGGGGAATCGACAGTCGATAATTGGGGGCTGTATATTGTAAAATTGTACAGTTTTTAACTTTCCCCCTTGTTTTATGTGAAAAAAAAGGCAGAATATTTTTTTAGGGACCCAGAGGTAAAATTTTTGCGAGATTTTGGATTTATGAAAATTTTGCAAAATATCATGATTTTTTTTCCGGGTATCAATATTGATGCCGGGACATCTCCGGGACAGACATCCGATTTCCCGGGACAATCCCGGGCATCCGGGACGTTAAATGGCATGTATGACAAAAAATATATTAGAATCTAACTTTGACTTTGGCACGCCAAAATATTTTGACTAGACTAAAAATTTGCAATTTAATGAAAAAATAAACTTTTTCTAGGTTCTTTAATTTGCATTACAGGCAATATTTACAACTAAGTATTTAATTTGCGAATTCATGTCATTATAATTTAAGACTAATAATGTTCATGTAATATGACATATACATGTAGGCCTAGCCTAGAAATTATAAACTTACAGGAAAATTTTCTGAAATAATCAAGTCACTGTATTACAGCCGCAAGAAAAATTAACAAACTTCAATATTTTTTAAACACTTTTTTCTTGTAAGTTACTAATTCTTAATCTTAATCCACAAAAAAATTGACGTGACCTAATTTATTATCCCTAGGAGGTCACGAAGTTGTAAAAATTGTAGGTGGAGTCGAGTTGACCTTATTCTGGTGGCGGCAAGGCGGTGGTTTCTTTGATCTAACCGTTATTATTGCCGATTTAAATAATCGTTATTTATGATCATATTCGAAAGAAATACATTAATTGACAACCTTACCTAGAATATTTATGTTTCCTCGTCTATGAAAATTTTTAGCACTGTTTACAAATTCATCAAAATAAAATTTTGTTTATCCTTTTAGCTGAATTTTAGGAAATCCCAACAGCGTATTAAACTCCTGTATGCAATTACCGATCCTTTCCTGCATCAATTAGACCAATCATTCAAGCATTAACAGAAATATTATCAGTCGATTACACAGTTAAATTTGTTTGTGTATCTCACTCCCACGCAAAGATGATCGGCCATTTTGATTCTCAAAACAGGTGCGCGTTTGATTGGCTCGTATCAAAGTGCCGAAATTTTGTTCTAAATTTTATCCCATTGTTTACATTGTAAACAAATATCTGTTCACTTTGTTTAAAACTATGACTTTACTCTTCTCCTAATCGAAAATTGCGCACAAAGACATCATAATTTTTGGTTTTTACTATGTTTCGGAAATACTGGCATCGATCGGACTTTTTACTCGGTTACTAGGCAATGCCAATTTACGCAATAGTATGACGTCATTCTTTTATATACTAGGAGAAAATCGAAGGCATTTTGCTCTACAAAAATACTGTATTGGGGAAAAACGATTTAACCAATAGTGTCTCATCGGAGAAGTACAATAGGGATATTTTAAAAGGCTATTGGAATAAACAGAGCGCAATTGAACATTAAGGTCGTTGACAGGGCTTGAATTTCCATGTTATCAATATGAACAACCATCTTTTCGCAAGCTTCAGCCAGTTTGAAGACAATATTATCATGTTTGTTTAAGGTATATATATTATATTGTACAATCAATAATATATGATAGAATTATTATACCATAAAAGGAACAAAATATATGAAATAACATAGGCCTACCTTTTTAAATCTGTCTGTGCGTCTGCTAGATTTTCTTTTAATCCTGTCCTTTTTTGTAACTCAGATGCTTTAGATTTTTAATTTAAATTGTAACGAACCTTGTAGCCTAAAATGTTATAGCTACCTAGGGCATGCCTACCCGATGTCTGGTATGGTGCAACTTCCAAGCGGACAAGCTACATTTTTTGTAAGAATAAATTCGAGTTGTCTTTCTGTACAGTTTTCAAAAGTGCTAATTAATACTTTCCTAGAAAGGATCGTATACTTATACATGTAACTAGATCTTAAATGTCACTATTCGATACATAACAACAACAGTTTACTATTGTATGACTCATGAAATTAACAAGAACTTATAGCGTTCATTTTATTTATAGAATACAATATGTAGAAGAAAAATAATTCAAATGAACTCGTATTTTATATAATTTAAAAGTAATTTTACAGAACTCGGCATTGCAGACCAGCTACCGATACCAGCTACTGAAGTCGAGGGGAGTGAGCTCCTAGTATGGTTTGAGAGACAGGTCATTGTAGCCCTTTTCGGGGCTACCACACCTTTTCGGTTACTGTCTGTAATATAAATACAATGACGTTCTTCCGTCTCAAAATTAATGCTCGATCATTGGAAATTGCATGGGCTGTGCTTCAAAATTAACCCTTAAAGGGCATGATTGGTGGCATGTCCGGGTCCATACATTTAGTGTTTTTAGAAGTCAGATACTTACTTATTCGTCATTAACAGAAAACATATCCACCGAGTCCAATCGTTCACTATGTTTCGCATGAAGAGATCAATTTTACAGGTGCAAAACCGATACTGTGGTATGAAAATTGTGAAAATGCATATTTCACAAAACTTTATAGCCTATTCTGATCTCGTATGATTACTTTATCCGACAGGCATCTCAAACTCGCCAAATCTTTGTTAACTTATTAGATCATTATCGACAACTGCACAAGAAAAATCACAAAATTGGTAAAATCGCTCTTTGATAGCCAATAACTTGACATCCAAGCAAACTTCTAAACATTTGTATCGCTCTAAAGGTTCTTTATTAACATATCCTCATCCATATTTCTATTCCGTATTTTTGGAGTATAATTTAAGCGAATTTTCAAAATGAACGCATGAGCCGAACTTTTCATGTGGTTTCATAGGTTTGCAAAGTGAACGCATGAGCAGGTGGTATTTTTAAAACTCCAGTTTTTCCTAATTATCTAACAATTTTAACATATTCAAACTTTGAAAAATAAAATTTTATTCCAAATAAGTGAGAGATACTTCTTTTTACAAATTAAAATATACTTTGTACGCCGACGTTCTTTTGACCACCCATGTAGTATAAAAACTTAGCCTGAAACAGGCGATAACCAGATTTCCAGAATCGTTTGGTTTCAGGAAAGTACTTCATACAAGTTGTAGACTTACTACCAAAAAATTTAACGGTATCTAGAAAAAGGAGCATGGCTATATTGTCTAAAGGATACATTTGTTTTGACACCAAGTCAATAAATAGTTTGAAGTATTGCCACAGACCATAGTTCTCTAATTCTCTTTTAAATGTATTTAAATGCTTACAATCTTCTTCTGTGTATTCATTGTTTTCAGTTTCTACATCAATCCATTTACTTGCTGAGGGCGGATGTTTCCATGGAGACTGTAGTTTTGATGCCACATAACTTGGAGAGGTTGATGATTTTTTTGTTGATTTCGATGGCGTTTGGTGAGACGTAGACACTCTTTGTCGTTTCTTACTTGGGGACTTTGTTGGTGTTGATAATTTGCTCGGTGCATATCGTTTAAATCGTTTATATAGAGTTAGGTGGGTTTTTCCTCATGGCCAAAACTAAAATCTGTGAATATAAATAACACATATTATCAGCTTTAATGAACAACCTCTTATTGAATAACTTAAACAAATGAATATTGTTTAATACATAAAACGGAGAGATAACTAAGTCTTGTCATGTTGAATAAAATCAACAACTGGCGACATTAAGCTGATTTATATAATAATCTTACATGACACTTTGGAAAAATCCTTGATTTTTGCACGCATTGTAAATGATTGTTTTACAAAATATGTACTTTGATAATTAAATCATGAATCCTGAATAATTGTATACAATTACTATCATACATGCATAATATTAAACAACAAATACAACAAAGGACAAATGACAAATAATAGCGTATGTATACTCTTTTAAAGTCCCTGTACCTCAAAACTTTAATAGTCTAATATGATAAACCTGATACTCAAATAAAGAATTACCAATATTACAAATCTTCCATAGATATTATCGAATTTAACAAGTTCTGTAAATAAAGGGAGGTAATTAGAAACACATTTTGATAAATACTTTGCCTATTCTTCATTAAAATAAAAAGTGTATTATTTCTAAAAGAAAAACTTATAATGAACCTAAAAAAATATGTGTTATTTCAACATTTTCTTGTATGTTCATTTTGTTGTAAGGAAGGTGATATATATATTCTTGCTTAAAGATCCTGTATGGATGTAACATCCTTGCGAAAGTTGTATATAAAGTCAGTTCTTATGAAAAACATATACTTAAGAAGTTGACATTATTAAACACATTATATGATATTTCTTGAGGAAAAAAGGTTGTGAAATTTTTATTTGAATGCAAAACTGTTTTTTTTTTTACCAAAAACAGATTTCTAATTATCTCCTTTTATTATAGGAAATTTTAAATTTTGGCAATATCCTTATCAAAAGGTTTTCTGTAACTTTTAACATTGTTAATTCTTTATTTAAGCCAAAGATTTTTCATATAAGAAGATAAAATTTTGAGTCACAGGATCTTTATGTGTATGTTACATCTTTATTATAACATACATGAAATTTAAGTCCCATCAACCAATGATGTTGCATTTTGTAAATATTTTACTCAAAGTTTTAGCAATGAGGATTTATTATATTTTCACAGAACTGAACAGACCTTCATCTATTGCTTAGAAGCAATTCGTCATAAGGTATGAAAATAGGGACTTCTGTTTGCTCAAACATTTGGAACGAAAATTTTGGAATTTAAAGGTTCAGTGATCGAAACATTGTGAGATATACATGAAAACTGGAAGTAACCAAAAAAAGTCCGCTTGCTCATGCGTTCATTTTGCAATCTGATGAAACCACATGGAAAAGTTCGGCTCATGCGTTCATTTTGAAAAATTCGCTTTAAACGATATTATACTCCAAAAAATACGGAATAGAAATAGAACAGACTTTTGGATGGTGATGAGGATATGTTTAATAAAGAACCTTTAGAGCGATACAAAATGTTTAGAAGTTTGCTTGGATGTCAAGTTATTGGCTATCAAAGAGCGATTTTACCAATTTTGTGACTTATCTTGTGCAGTTGTCGATAATGATCTAATAAGTTAACAAAGATTTGGCGAGTTTGAGATGCCTGTCGGATAAAGTAATCATACGAGATCAGAATATGCTATAAAGTTTTGTGAGATATGCATTTTCAAAGAAATTGAAGACAATTTTCTTACTACAGTATCGGTTTTCCACCTGTAAAATTGATCTCTTCATGCGTTCTCCGCCTGGGAAACATAGTGAACGATTGGACTCGGTGATATCTAAAGCTAATCAGATAAATATATGTTATAATTATATATGGTTAGTTAACACGAAAACTATAACTAGTAAGGTAAGGCAAATAATTAAATTGATATCTAGGGGCCAGAAATATGCCACTAAACAGGAAGGAGCTAAAAGAGTTTAACTCATTTTTTTTGTGGTTAACTTTTATATCATAAATATAATCCTCAAATGGAGATTTATCAATATAGTAAGTTCCAAAAAGCATTAATTGTAAAGATATTAACGAATTTACATTTCATGTTAATATATATAAAGGGAGTTGATTAGAAATTTATTTTCGATAAAGCCCTAGACAATTTTTTCAATAAGAAATAGATGCATATATTTTAATGATTACATATAATGTCGACAAATATTTGCAGTACATATTTTACATATTCTTCGATGTTTGAAAATTGTTTTAGAAACATAATTACATACATATATAAAATTTCACTTAAGTGTGGTTACAACCTTGATTACAACATACAGGATCTTTAAGAACTAATCATATTCGACCTAGACCGTGGTCACTGGCAGTAAAACTACAGTAAAACCTTGATTTGTATGTTGAACTCTTTGCACTGTCAATGTCATTGCACTCAGCAACTATCCTAAAAGTGAAAAACATGATTCGATGAATTAGCAACAACAATATTTTCATGTAAACAAGCCTTTTAAGCACTAGTTGACCAAGCCGTATAAGGTATATAATTAATAACAAAACCACGATTTTAAGGTATTATCATTATACTCGGTTGTAAAAGATATTGTGTTATTAATTACTTCAAAGTTCTGCGTACTAACTTGAGCAAAGTATTGGAGAATTTGTATCTAAATTTGCAGACAATATTGATAATTTTCTTTAACATTACGAGACAGAAAAATGTGTGCATAGTTTTAACTCATTCGACCCGTACGCCGAGTATAGTCGTCGTCTTTATCTGTTATCGTGTACCGCGCGCCGAGTATAGTCGTCGTATAAAATTTATCGGCTATCCCGCATGACGAGAGAAGTCGTCGTGTATTGAACTACTACTGTATACCGCGTGACGAGTTATGTCGGCGCATTTCATTGGTTGTTTTGACGGGTTATATTTAGATTTGAGGTATTTTGACCAATCAGGAAACGCGTTATATGTATAGTATACAGGTTTACCTATACGAAAGTGAAAATTTTATCGAAATATCTCTATCTGAAAAAAAGTTATATTGCGTTAAAAAATGGAATATCGGAGGAATTTATTTGACATTATGTTTGATACGGACACGGAAAATGGCGCAAATTCGGATTGTGACATTAGTCTCGATAGGTGAAAGTGAGATAGAATCAATCGGATAGATCGAGTGACAGTCAAAATGAAAATGAAAGTGCGGACGAAAATGTGGAATATTCTCAGTGGAAGACAAACGATCGGTCCAGAATTGCCTAAGAGACCATTCACAGGCCCAAATCCAGGACCTACTACAGATCTTGATTCGGACTCAAATGAATTTGATTTCTTTGAACTCTTCTTTTTTCTGTGTTTCTTATTGAGCTACTTTGTAGACAGTAATTTTGATTTTGTCTTACAAAAATATTTTGTTGATCTTTTTCATTCCTTTTATCCAGAAAAGTAACGTAATTGAAAGCTCCAGAAAATAAGAGTAACTGTTCTAATGTAAGAAATACAAAAATGTAAAAACGTTACACTTTTTGTATATATTTTGTAATTATTTTATATTAATATTATAGAATCTAGATTCTATATAATTTTTATAATTATTATATAGTAATTCTAAAATTATCTAAAATTAATCCACACATATAACAATTTTCATTCATATTTCATAAATCGATTATTTTTTCCGGCTCATATTTTCTTACTTTTAGACACAGAAGTAAAGATAAATTATTTATTGTTTTCTTTGAAATTTTCTTTCAAAAAAAAACAACAGGAAAATAAAAGTTTTTTTTTAATGAATATGAATGTATATACACCTCTGCACCATAAATGTTATATTTCTTGTCTGTTTTTATGAGCTCCATAACATAATACTTATATTTGCTCATTAGTCATTACTAGATTTATTTGCATAATCCTTCCAAAGTATTCATTTCTAATTTGTAAATTAGCAGTAAATTTCTCAATATATTTTTTTAAATTATTATATTATGGAGAAGAATGTTTTAATAGAAATTTATACAATAAATAAAGTTCTTTATTACAAATAAACTGATTTATGTTGAAATCTTCTTTATTTTATTGATAATAAATCAGTCCAAACCAT